>NW_027107648.1:850283-850999 GCF_000696795.3 Halyomorpha halys | reverse complement strand
CAATAAAATTATACGTGCATTTTCAATGGAAAAGTTCAAAATGGGTCATTTGACCCGTTATGGTATGTTTAGTGTTAAAAGGACTCCATTACGGCTCAATTTGACGTAATTTTTCTAAATGAAGGGGAGGTATTGGGTGCGACTGGAAGGACAATACACGAGATTATCATTATTTCGGTATCGAAGGAAAAAGAATCTCGCTATATAAGAAAAAAAAAGTACCCACACCGAACCGGTTCCGCCAATAGATCTCAGAATGGTAAGACTGCGCCTAACCACTGAGCTACGGACGGCCCTATATTCATATGAGAATATCATGAAAACTACTACCTCTACGAAGATACGTGTAATAATCTACTTTATAGCACATTAAATTAGCTTCAATTTGAGTGCTAATAGACATTTGTACGTTGAATGGTTTTTTGAGATATAGATTTCTCAAAATAAATTCACTAACTACTGACTATTCAGCTCATCTTTTATGAAATGTTGCTTTTTAAAAAGCTGTACCGTCTAATTTTCTAGTCTTGTAGGTAGTTTTAAATATATAGAGCTCCGAATGAAAAATTAATTTTTTTTTAACAGTCGCCATTTTTTATTCCTCCTACTTGTACTTGTCAAACTCATCAATTTAGACTAGTAATTATACATGAAATGAAATAGCCTTTTTATTTATGCAATTAAATTAAAATCATTAAAAAATATAATATAAACAT
>NW_027107648.1:842106-850233 GCF_000696795.3 Halyomorpha halys | reverse complement strand
TATATATATATAATAGTTGACAAAACATTAAATTCTATCAATTTTCTTTTCTTCTTCCCTCTCTCCATCTTTCTGTATTCATTGGCCTTCCCTTTTGGGAGTAATAGTCAGCACTTCCCGGGGTGACCAGCCCTATTGGGAGGCGAGTTCTTTCTCTTTTTTCTTCCAGACATCCCTGTTCCTAGCAGCTCTCCACCAGAGGGGTCCTGCCATCCTCTTGAACATATCGCTCCATCTTTTCTTTTGACGTCCTCTTCGTCTTTGAAGGTCGTATGGAGTCCATTCTGTGGCAATTTTTAACCATTTGTCATCTTCGCATCGAAGGAGCCCATTTCCTCTGCCCATTTCCATTTGCTCAATCTTGTCATCTTCAGTGTGTCCTGTTTCTTTCTGGATCTAAGCATTTTTATTTGATCTCTTTTCCTCACGTTCACAATGCTTCTTCCAATATTATTTTGCGACATCTGTAATTTCCTCTTCTGAGCTATAGTCAGTGACCACGCTTGGCAACCTAAATGACCACTGGGCTAATGTAACTATCGAAGACCTGCCTTTTAAAGTCAATGCTTGTTTTCCCTTCATTATATGCCAAAACTTTTTCCAATCGAGTGGCAATTTCCTCTGGACATCTTTTGCTCCTATACCCGTGAATGATATTAACTGACCCTGATAAATATATTCTTCAACATATGCCAACTTATGGTTGTTAGTTTCACACTCCTCTTTTACGCCATTTGTCATAAGTTTCGTCTTATGGTAGTTCGGATAAAGACCAACCTTTTCACACAATGCCAGAAGCCGCTTAATCATTTCTCTCAGTCGTTCCAAGCCTTTTGCAAAAAGCACAATATCATCTGCAAAACGTAGGTTGCTCAGCTATTATTTTGATGCCTACTTCTTCCCATCCAAGACGCCACAACCCCATCTCCAACACAAGAACAAACTAAATTGGAGATAGCGGATCACCCTGTCGCACACCCCTCTCAATATCAAAACTTTGTCCTTTCTTTTCAGTCATAATAAATGCTGTTATCTCCTTATAAAGCTCTTTTATTATCTTGATATATTTTTCCTCTATTCCTATTAATCTCAGTGCCTTAAATATTTCTGAATGTTTAATACCGTCAAAAGCCTTCCTAAAGTCAAGGAAACAAAGATATAGAGAGAAGTTATATTCATTGGCTTTCTCGATGATTTGGTTTACAGTATGAATGTGGTCTACTGCCGAAAATCCCTTCCTAAAAACTACTTGTTCTTCGTCAAGACATTACATTATTCTTTTTGTTTGAGAACACTGGTGAAAACTTTTGACAAAGTTGAACAGAGGGAGATAGGCCGATAATTCTCTGTATCATTGTTCTCTGTACTTGTTGCCTTGTTTATACAGCAGAATTATTTTTGCGGTTTTCCATTGTTTAGTTATTGCTTCTTGTTCAAGAATCAAATTAAACAATTCTGTCAGTTCTTTAATTAGAATATTCCCTCCTTTTAAAATTTCATTACTGGTGTTATCCGGCCGGAGTCTTCTGGGATTTGAGTTTTTTCAAAATAAAAGCTTCTTCCATTATTGGTGGAACTTCCCCTAAATTTTTGGCCATCTTTTCTTCTTCTCTTTTTTCTAAAGTTTCTCTGTTACTTTTATAAAGTTTTTTGAAATATTTTGTGGCTGCTGTGCTTATATTTTCCCTATTGGTTACGACCTCTCTTCTATTGTTTTCCAGAGCAACCATCCATTGTTTGCTTTTGGACAGTTCTTTTTGAATCCTTTTTGTAGACCTGCTCTCTCCTAAATTTCTATAATATTTATATTGTGTTTTTCCAGTTCTAATTTGATTATTTATGGCCGAGAGATCTTTTCTTTTGCTTTCCGAAGTATCAATTCTTCCTTTTATCCTTTTGCGAATAATAAAAAGTTCTTTAGTGTCCTCGGATAGTTTACATTTTTTATTTCTGATGAAGCTGGGAACCTGTGTAATTGCATCATCAATAGCTTTATAGATGAGGTTATGTTTTTCCTGTACAGTAAAGGGAGTATTTTCTTCTCTACATGATTGACTTTTCTCAATATATTTTGAGAAATCCGTACAAGTTCAAGGAAAAGATACCATTTAAAGTGAAAAAGATAACTGTTATTCTTCAAGGACAAACCCAAATAGAAAAATTCCGTAATTATACATAGTTTTCATTAAATTAATTACAACTTGGGATATAACTACTTTTTTCTCCTCTTGGCCTCTTGTACTAATTCTATTTTAGCATCCATTGGCTGGTCTATGAACGTATGTTGATAACTAATCCAAAGATATTTAAATTAAATTTTACCATTTTCAGTGTGATTGAAAATAATTGGATCTAAATAACATGCGCGATCGATTAAAACAGTAATTATCTACGTACGTCATGGGTTTTTCCTTACATTGTATTTCGTTTTAATCAACTCGTTTAAATTTTTATGTTTCCGCACGTTTGTGGAAATTAAGAGGGCATTACTTTGACCGTTTGTTTAAATTATAAGTTATTGTGATAAATTAGACAGTAAATTTACTTAACCTTTTGGTAGTCAAGTTGACTTTGTTATTTTACCCCAATGTTTGGTTAATTTAATGAAAACTATGTATAATTACTAGCCAACATAGATGAGTCTACCAAGTAACATATAGATAGGGGTAATAAAAAATAGCGGCTGATAAAAAAAAATACTTTTTTATTCGGAGCACTATATCTTTAAAACTACCAACAACACTATTAAATCCAAGAGAACATCATTTAAAGAAGAGTAAATTTACTACAATATGGGCTCTAATAGAGCTAATGCTCCTCGAGATATAGTTTTTTAAATAGCAACATTTCATAAAAATTCACCGAAAAATGAGAAGTTGGTGAATTTATTTTGAGAAATCTACATCTCAAAAACCATTCGACGTACAGATGTCTACAAGCACTCAAATTATAGCAAGTTTAATGTACTATAAAGTTGCCTATGACATTTATCTTCGTAGGAGTAGTAGTTCTTGTGATATTTTAAAAACTTTATTTTGTACAAAAATTTACGTATTTGGCAAATGGTTAGGATTATTCATTTAAAATTATGTTTAACACTTTTAGTGCCGAAGGTCGATATATGATAGTACAAGAGCCGGGAAGAAAAAAAGGCAGTTATCTCACCCCAATTATAGATTACTTCAATAAAAACTATGTATAATTACTAGTCAAAATTGATGAGTCTGCCAAGTATAGGTAGGCGGATTAAAAAATGGCGGCTGTTTCAAAACCTTAAAAAATTATTGATTTTTCATTCGGAGCTCTTATCTTAAAAACTACCAACAATACTAGAAAATTTAAGAGAACATTATTTAAAGAAGATTAAATTTACTGAAATATTAGACCTAAAAGAGCTATTTACGTCCAATAGTTCTCGAGATATAGCGTTTTAAAAAGCACAATTTCTTAAAAATCTACTGAAAGATTAGTAGTTAGTTAATTTATTTTGAGAAATCTATATCTCAGGAACTATGTGACGTAAAGATGTCTATTATCACTCAAATTAAAGCTAGCTTAATGGACTATACAAAGGCTTATGACCTTTACCTTCGTAGGAATAGTAATTTTCATGATATTTGCTAAAATAAATTGATTTATAGTTGTTCGGACACTAAGTTTGATTTATGAAAAACTTCATTTCAGAAACTATTGGACGTACAGATGTCTGCCAGCTCTTTATGTTTATCTTTGTAGGAGTAGTAGTTTTTATCTTTGACAAAATAAACCCACAAAATTTTAATTTCTAGTTGTTTGTATAAAATATTGGATATTTAAGAAAATATATCCCTAGATCCATAAGACACACATATGTCTGCCAGCACTCAATATAAAGGAAATTTAACTTACTATAAAGTAGGTTATGACACTTATCTTCGTAAGGGTAATAGTTTTTATGATATTCACATATGAATATAAATTTGGTAAATGAAAATTAGTCCGAACAACTATAAATCAATTTATATTAGCAAATTTCATGTAAAGTATTACTCCTACGAAGATAAACATCATAAACTACTTTATAGCTCATTGAACTAGCTTTAATTTGAGTGCTAATAGACATCTGTACGTCAAAAGGTTTTTGAGATATAGATTTTCCAAAATAAATTCACTAACTACTAATCTTTTAGTACGTCCCCATATAACTTTTTTATGAAATGTTACTTTTTAAAAAGCTATATCTCGAAAAATATTTAACGTAAATAGCTCTTTTAGGGCTCATATTTTAGCAAATTTACTCTTCGTTAACTAACGTTCTCTTAGGTTTTCTTGTGTTGTTCCTACTTTTTAAGATGTAGAGCTCCGAATGAAAAATTAGTTTTTTTTATCGCTTTGAAACAGCCACCATTTTTTATTCTTGGCAGACTCATCAATTTTGATTATTAATTATACATAGTTTTCATTAAAGTAATCAGAAATTGGGGTGAGATAACTGCCTTTTTTCTCCTCTTGGGCTCTTGTACTACGAGGATCGTTTGTGCTGGCGAAAAGAGCCAGCGCTGATATATCGTTGTTGCACTTTACTATTCGCATTGCGAGAGACCTCTGTCTCAAAATAAATTTAGATTACGTTATAAATGGTTTGATTTCATTAAGTGATAATTTAAAAAAAATGTTTTTCAATACGAACGTAAAAAAAACGTTATTTCGAAAAAGATAATCCATCTGGCGCTTTCCATGTACCTTGAAGTTATTCTTTATTTTTATTATACAATATTATTGAAAATTAAAAGTATATCATAAGAATACTTTATAATAAATGATCTATATATATTATGACGAAAAGATAATTTTCGATATGTGCAGATACATTTTGTAAGGGAGAATTCAATTTTTATTTTCTTTATAATTATTTATGCTTTTGTTTTTTATATAATTTTCAATGAATATAGAAACATTAGTGCCAATTTTTTATTCTCTATTTCGTCCTTAATACACTGTTTGTTGAATTATGTGTTTTTTTCGGTCTTTTTCCCCAAACTCTATAGTACAAGAGCCGGGAAGAAAAAAAGGCAGTTATCTCTCCCCTATTTCTGATTACTTTAATGAAAACTATGTATAATTACTAGTCAAAATTTATGAGTCTGCCAAGTATAGGCAGGGGGAATAAAAAATGGCGGCTGTTTCAAAACCTCAAAAAAACATTAATTTAAAAACTTACAACACTAGAAAATCTAAGAGAACATTATTTAAAGAAGAGTAAATTTACTGAAATATTAGCCATAAAATAGCTATTTACGTCCAATAGTTCTCGAGATATAGCTTTTTAAAAAGCATAATTTCTTAAAAATCGACTATAATCATTTATGCTTTTGTTTTTTATATAATTTTCAATGAATATAGAAACATTAGTGCCAATTTTTTATTCTCTATTTCGTCCTTAATAGACTGTTTTTTAAATTATGTGTTTTTTTCGGTCTTTTTCCCCAAACTCTATAGTACAAGAGCCGGGAAGAAAAAAAGGCAGTTATCTCACCCCAATTTTTGATTAATTTAATGAAAACTATGTATAATTACTAGTCAAAATTTATGAGTCTGCCAAGTATAGGCAGGGGGAATAAAAAATGGCGGCTGTTCAAGGGATGTATTAGTCGTCATTTTGTCAAAATTAGGGCTTCTTTTTCTTCATTATTTAGATGTACCTCCTATTTTTTATGGTACTTTGTATTTGGTTTTTTTAAAACCTATTTTTGTCTGAAACATTCACTAAGTGTCAATTCAGATAGATTAGGAATAGAACGTTGTATTATCGGCAGAGTTAAAATTAAAGATAGTTATAACTTGAAATTGTTTTTTAGCCTTTATTTCCCGAATTCACCTCTTCGATATTTATGGTTATCCGCAATTTTTTTACAAATTGCAAGATGAAAATAGAGCTAATTAAATTTACTTCAAATTCGTAGTTTTTGGATTAGTAGAAATTAAAAACTGAAAGTGCCCTGAATGTTTGTCTTTTAATGAAATTTGGATATGTAACTGGACATAAGGAGGGAATACCAATTTAAATTGTTTGAAAATAGTAATAATGAAAAAAAAAATATGCTTTTTAATTTAAAAAAAAGTAGAACTTAAAACTAATGACAAGTTTTATTGTTATTATTTATTTATTTTTTTTATGTGATCATATTTACTTCAAGCTTTGTAATGATTCAACCCAATAAATAGTCAAAATTTTATTGACATATTAATAATTTTTTTTTATATTTGTGCTCTTTAATATAATTTTCTTAATATACTATGAAATGCACACGGTGTTATAAAAATTTTTAATATGATTGACGAACTTTGTATTGTTAAATGGATCACATAAATATTGAGGGATTGTATGACCTGAATAATAATATAATAATAAATTCTTTATTGATTCTGGGGACATTTCCCCTTAAAATAACAATATAAATAATAGTAAAAGGGCTTTAGAGCCTTAGAGAATGAAATAAAAGTACAAAATAATTAATAAATAGAGAAAAAAAATTACAAACCACAATAAAACAACTTCTTCAAGAAAAATTTATTTATTGATAAATATTAAAATCTGCCATATGTTGAGAAATAAGTTATAGTAATAACTGATTTATACTAAAATTTAAAAATAAATAAATAAATGAAAAAACATTTACATAAAAATAAATAAAATCTCTCTCTAAATACATATAAACAGAAGGATAAATGAAATAACAATCAAACTATGTACATGAAGAGAAATAAATAAATGAAATAATCACTAGTCATATTTACACCGGTACATACAATATTTACTCTATCGAACTGAGGATCCCCGAGCCCACTCTCTCCTCCACATATGAGGGGTAGAGTAGGGCTCTTTAAGAACCCAGAACATCCTTCTGATTGTGTAACTGGTAATGAGCCAGTGAAGGATAAGGAAGTGTGCTAAAGCCGTAAACATTCTACTTGAGTGGAGTACTAGTCCATTGCTAGAACTCCAATTGTCCATTTTTATTTTACAATAAGTCTCTTGGCCGTTGCTGTTTCAACCTTCAAGGTGGGTTGTAGGGATGGGTGGAACTGGATAAAGATTCAACCAAAAGGTTAGAAAGATTTATATGGAATTTTGATAGTAACTTCTAAGTCTTTAAACAGAAAAAAATAATATATCAATAATTTAAAGATAAAATATTTAGGAGAGTAATATTTTAATTATATATGAACTTGAATGGATATGAAATGATAGAACAAGCAGGATTTGAAGGTGAGATGGGCACTGGAGTGAGGGATGGATGTATAGGGAAGAGGGTCTGATAAGGAAGAATCTGTCAGAAGCAGCAGTTCGATGGGCCGTTGTTTATAGGTCTGAAGATCGGGAATGGGTATTGCGGAAATGAACAGAGGATTTGAATGCAAAGAGGTCTGAGATGTATGATGGACGCCGTTAAGTGTAATAAATGTGGTATTATCTACCAATGTATTAGGAAAAAACTTAAATACATTAATGATCTGTTATTAGTTAAATCAAGAATAAATTAATTGAATATTTGATGAGTAATTTTCAATGTGTTAAGAGATTATTAATGGTAGTCAGTAAAAACGTTATTCATTATTAAAATGTAATATATATATATAAGTTACGGTATGAGTCAGCTGTTATTTCGATGTCAGCTGACTGAGGAGATCAGCTGATCGAACGTATATAAGAGATGTACCGAATACAATAAAGCCAGTGTTTTACAGCAGTTCAAGCGTGTTAGATCTTATTCCTTCTTCTCTTTTTTGACATTTTGCATTCGCCCATACTTAATTGGTGCTGAAACCCGGGACTTTAAATACCGGAGTAATATTTACTTTAAAGATTTTTTTTTATTGTTGTTTTCTCAGCTTTTAATTTTTTTTCTATTCTCTCATTTTTTAAAAAATAATGGCTGCTAATGGCAACGGTATCATTAGACAAGCAGTCTTGAACTTGGAAGCTTTAAATCAAAGAGGGGTTCAAAACCCACCACCCATGGAGGTGACTCCTCCACCCCGGAGATTATAGAAGGCGTTTGGAGGAGGACGGTGGACCCTGGAGGAAGACATATTTATGATGATCCGAGAGACAAAGAAACCGAAACAGTCTAGTGGGCAATATGC
>NW_027107648.1:838316-839959 GCF_000696795.3 Halyomorpha halys | reverse complement strand
ATGGAGAAGCTGCAGCAGGAGCCGGTGCTTGCTTTCTCAGACTTCACTCAGCAATTCACTATCACTACAGATGCGAGTGAGTATGCATGGGGAGCGGTGTTAAGTCTGAGGATGGTAAAGGGGGAGATGACCCAGTGGCATATGCCAGTAGGCGCCTAACAGAGACGGAGACCAGATACAGCGCACTGGAACGAAAGCTCTTGGGAATAGTGTGGGCTGTTGACCACTTTAGGCCCTATGTATTTGGCAGAAGGTTTAGGATACACACTGACCATAGGGCTCTTCAATGGGTGGGGAAGTTGAAGGAATCCTTCGGTTAGGATTATGCATTGGAAGTAGCTCCTGGCACAATATAACTTAGAAATAATCTATAAGCCAGGAAAAGAAAATGTCGTAGCCGATTGGTTGTCTAGAGCAATTACTGTAAATGCAGTAGAAGAGGAGGCCGGAGAACCGTCTAGACAATTCCTGCGGGAGTGGGCACCGGGAGAGGAAGAAGACCAGAATGTGGCGGAGGAAGAGGATAGGGTGGAATCTTCATCTAACGAGAGCTCGGATGAAGGAAGACCAGCAGATATGGAGAAACTGGAGGACATAATAAACGACAAGAGGCGGCAGATAGTATGGAAGACGAGGACCATTGGATTGCACAAAGTTGAATGCAGCAATTTATGGGAGGAGCAATATCACGACGATTTGGTCACAGCCAGGCGTGAAGAATGACCAGATCTGTAGAATCTTGAATAATGTCTTTAAGTCTGGAAAAAAGTGTCACCTGTATGTGGGAAATGAAACCATTTGGGAGAAGATTAAACGGCTATAGTGTGATGAGCGCATAGGAATGGACAGGACATTCGCCTGATGCAAGCTGGTGGTTGAAACCGTTCGGGAAGACGAACGCCAGAGAGAAGTGGCTGTCGCGTATCATCAGGGCAAAACCAATCATCGTGGAATCTTGAAGACCCAGCAAGCGTTAAAGAGAAGATACTTTTGGTGGGGGATGAAGAAGACAATCACAGAAGTTGTAGGAAACTGCGAAGTTGGTCAACGCACAAAGTATGACAGACATCCACCAAAAGGCAGACAAGAAAAGACACCTACCACAGATGCACCGCTCAATGATTTAAAGGTTGACACTTTCACGTGGAGAGGATTTAAATGGATAACCATAATTGATCTCTTCAGTAAGGCGGCAATGGTGCACCAGGTTCAGGAAAAGAGAATTCGACAATGCCATGATGCGAAATGATATGAAGGACCTTGACGTAATATGGCATCTCAACACACCAGGGCACCCTAAGTGTAGAGGAGGCATAGAGGGGCTTCATGGCACATTGAGTGACCATCTTCGACTATATCAGGCTGACCAGGGACTGGAACCGGACGTGGCAATGCCTAAGGCGATTGTGGCATACAATCATTCTGTACATACAGGTACGGGGTTTTCACCGTTTGAGGTCCTCTTTGGGCTTTGAGGACACCAGCGGGACTATAAGGGAACGGCAGCAAACGGAGAAGAAATACACAACAACCATGTTGCTCGAAGAAAGTTATGGGAAAAGGCCCGGGGAAGAATGGAAAAGGAAAAATCCAGGAGGGTAACTCGGGAGAATTTAAAGGTCCCAGATAGGATGGGAGCAATC
>NW_027107648.1:831647-837676 GCF_000696795.3 Halyomorpha halys | reverse complement strand
GATCAGCTGATCGAACGTATATAAGAGATGTACCGAATACAATAAAGCCAGTGTTTTACAGCAGTTCAAGCGTGTTGGATCTTATTCCTTCTTCTCTTTTTTGACATTTTGCTTTCACCCATACTTAACTATATATATAAACATCGCTCCTTTCAATAAAATGTTTATTAAAGATTCTTAAGACGATTAGGTTTTTATTGATGATAAGAATAAAGGAAACCTTAAAAGAAATGTTTATTTGGAAATAAAAATATAAAATGGAACAAGCGATACCATTATCGTATAGTATATATATATATAAAATGTATTATTTTCAATAATCCACTTACAAAAGTTCGTTAATTTTTACATCACCAGCAATACAGTTTAATGTGTAAATTATTCACACAAAATTTTATTTAATTTAACAAAAACAACATTTCATGATTTGTAAAAGCGATTTGCAGAACAAAGAATGAGGATGCATGGGGGACACTTGAAGGGGATTGGATATTGACAGTGTAGACATCACTTAAACCTCCTTATTGATTTAACATAATTTTTTATATCCTGATTACATATTAAGCCTAAAACAGTCCTCCCATCGTTACCCCTATCATTAATGTGTGCTCCTCGTTCAATGAGAAGTTTAACTATATCGAAATAGCCCTCATATGATGCTGACATTAGTGGTGTATAGCCCCTATTATTCTTAGCAGTAAGATCTGCTCCATTGTCCAACAGATCGTTTACTATACCAACATGCCCTGCTCGTGCTGCTTTATGAATGGCTGTGTCTCCATCATTAGCCTTATCATTGAGAGGTACTCCTCGGCCAATCAGAAATTCAATAATATCCAAATGGCCCCTATATGATGCCTCCATTAGTAGCGTCCAGCCCCCATTATTCTTAGCTGTAAGATCTGCTCCTAAGTCCAACAGCTCTTTCACAATGCCAAGATGTCCTCCTCGTGCTGCTTCTTGTAGAGCTGAATCTCCATAATTATCCTCATCACTGAGAGGTGCTCCTCGGTCAATGAGAAGTTTAAGAATATCCAAATAGCCACCATATGATGCATCCATTAGTGGTGTCTCGCCCCACTTATTCTTAGCTCTTATATCTGCTCCTCGGTCCAAGAGCTCTTCCACAATGCCAATATAACCCCCTCGTACTGCTTCATGTAGGGCTGTGTCTCCATTATTTACATTATCACTGACAGAGGCTCCTCGATCAATGAGAAGTTTAAGAATATTCAAATTGCCACCATATGATGCTAAAATTAGTGGTGTCTCGCCCCACTTATTCTTCGCTGATAGATCAGCTCCAAGGCCCAAGAGTACTGTCACTATGCCGATGTGCCCTTCTCGTGCTGCTAGATGTAGGGAGGTGTATTTGTCAATATCTTTTTCATCCAATCTGGCACCATTTTTCAACAGCGTTAATGCACATTCAATACAGCCACCTTCGGAGGCATAGTGAAGCGCAGTCCGACCTATCTTGCTCTTGAGTGTTAGATCTGCACCGTTGTTCAGTAAATATATTTCTAAAATATTTGACACAGAATATTTTGCAGCTGTCATCAGAGCCGTGTTACCCTCCTCATCCTGTATGTTTATCCCTACACCACGTTCAACTAGAACCTTCACTACTTCCAGAGTTCCATCAGCTGAAGCAATATGGAGAGCCGTTTTGCCTTTCTCTGTTGTAAAATTAACACCTGCACCCAAATCTAGCAGCATTTTAACAACAGATGGATTAGTAGCTATATGTAAAGGTGCGAGGCCATCTTTGTTTCTGATGTTTAATGCCACACTCTGACCTTTCAATGATTTGAACATTTCAGTTGCATTGCTCGAACGGACTATCAAATGAGCAAAGGTATCATCATTTTCGAATCTTAAATCTTTTAAAGTTTTATATTTCAAAAGTACTTGTAACATATCAACATCTGATGATGCAACGGCCATACTTAGGCAGTTTCTCATCTCTGTTTCCAAACTGGCATTAGCCACTCTTTGCAGTAAGATTTCTGTCCCCTGGACATTGCCTGTCCTTACAGCCAGCACTAGTGGGGTTTCGCCAAAGTGGTTCTTTGTGTTGGGATCCAGTCCTGCCTCAAGTAAAGCCTGCAGTGCTCCATTCTTGCCAGCACCTGCCGCAAGGTGGAGGTAAGAGTTACCTCCGGACAACCGCTTCTCGACGTTAGCACCAACCAATATCAATCCCTTGATCGATGGAGCACTGTTATTTTTAATGGCTTCTTCCAAAGGAGTATGCTCATCAACATTGCTAACTTCAAGGTCTGCCTTCAGAAACTTGTGTTCTTCAACAGAGGACGTGCCATTATTCACGGCGAAATTAACGAGGCTGCCTCCAGACTGAGTTGATCCGTTGACATTACCTCCTTCAGTGGCTATGCACATTATTTTACACCCAGTGTTGTCAGCTATAGGTTTTTCCTGTTTCTGCACCAAATAGTCTCTGCTTTCCTGGAAATATAATATAGAGGTTATGTTTTATAATTTCTCATTCCAGGTTATTAGTGATAATATCAAATGTCTAATACTACATATGCAATAAATTATATAGTTAACAAAGAGTTAATGCAATTTTTTTATAAAAAGAATTAATGATCTCCCATTAAGTCAACTATGGCATGAACAAGAGAGATTAGTGACTTTCCTTTCGATTTAGGTGGCAGAGTCTTTGTTTCAATATCGGTATTGTACTTAACCTGATATTGCATGATCAGAATAAAAAGTTGTCTGTAGTTTTTACTGATATGATATTGTATACAGAGCTATAAAGACCTAAAGGGTATTTACAGATGATGACATCATCACATTATTTGGAACAGTTATGACAGATATGTACATGACCATTTTTGGGAAACAAAGACACATTTGCATTGTTGAAAGCAGCATTAGTGAGTAGAATCAAGAGAGGTATCCTGAATTAGATTCAGGATGAATAAGAAACACAACAGGGAAAGATGTCAGTAACAGAGAAAATTGTGGGACAGGGTCGAAGCTGCGAGAATGGGCGACATCAATATCAGGATGATAGTATGTAGGAGAGTGGGGACCAATAGGAAAAAGAGTTTCTGTGATTTGAGGGTCTCCTGAGGGTGATAGAACTCTTCACCTTCCATGCATAGTTTGCCTATGTTGCCATGCATGCATTGCCGGAATGTTTGAAAAAATTCCATTCATGCTATGTCCACTGTTCTTTGTTTACCTAGGTAGAGCTAACTATAAGTGATTACCTGGGGCGTGTATCTATGTATCATACTCCTGGCCAGGACATAGTTAATATATATAAATAATAGCTATTAGGTCAATATACTAATGAAAATAAACCATAATATTTAAAATATAAATATTTTCAGAAAAACCCACCTTCGATTGTAATGTGATCCCGTATTCCTCTGCGAGAGAAGAAATGATCGTTAAAGCATGTGAGGGCATTTTCAGTGACCCATTGGTTACCAGTTTATCGAGCTGAGCCATTGCAACTTGCATGTCCTTTTTAGTAAATCTGAAGTCTTCTTTCAGCCAGAGACTGAGGTGCCTGGACTTTAGTTGATGAATGTTTTGTGAGCATTCAGCCAGGATGGAATAAGTGTTCATGTCTCCGGTGACTAAACAGTTTACTAGAGACAGGAGTAGAGCCTGTGTGCTGGTGAGCTCTATTGTATTAGCCGTGGTAAGCCTGTAGGTGTATGCGGCTGCGCCAAAGTTGATGCCAGGTTGCAGCATACTGTTGCTTACTCGGGGGCACTGGGAGCTGAGCAGCGTTTTGTGTCCACAGTCAGAGGAAGACATATTTACAAACTAAAAAAAATAAAAAATTCTGTATAAAAAGTTTATTATTATTTAATCTTCACAATACTTTATCATGCTATTTATAAATCAGTAAACCTATTTTTTCATCTACACCTTGGTTGATAGTTTGATCCTTAATCCAGCTGGTCAGTGCTTATTGATTTATTTCTAAAAATAAGAACAGGGCTTAAAAACAAATCTTGGTTAAAATGTCGCGATGATATTCCATTTTGTTGTAAGAATACACCTGGAAGATGGTCGAGGGTGCAGTCAGCAAAAAATGCACATATAAACAAAAAAATATTTATTTGTGCCAACATTTCAACCTGAATTTCAGGCCTTTAGCCATTTTGAAAGAACGAAAAAAGAGATGACAAGCATAACTCAGAGAAACATAAAAATAAAAGGAAAATACTAAATAAAAAACTTGGAAATATACTTAACAGTAAATTAAGTAAATAGTAGTTGATTGATAACAATAGAAGTAGATAGAATTTGATTGATAACAATATATGTGGATAGTAGTTGACTGATAAGAATAGAAGATGAAATATAATATTATAGAGATTAGAATTATACAAACTAAATGATAAAAAAAAAAGAAAAAAAACAGAAAATGTTATAGAAATAAAGGGATAAACATAGTGAAAGGTACAGAATATAATGTAAATGATGAGTAATAGAATTAGCACAATAACATATATAAGTATTGTAAAAAATAAGGAAAAATACTTAAATCTACATAATGAAATTGAAAAAAAAATGTTACAGTGGATAAAAGATGCAGAGTAATATAGATGAGTAAAAAAAATAAATAAATAAATATTAAGTATCAGAAAAAGAAGTGAATAAGAAGAGAGAAAATACATGGTGAATGGGAAACAAAGAAAGAAAGAAATATTAGGAACAAAAAGTAAACTTATATGCTAGAGCAGAGGTTCTGTATGGAGTGTTTGTATCATGACTTCAACGATAGAGAGTGGGCAAAAATACATTAAATCTCATGGAAACAGTGACCGCCAAGTATGATTAACCATAAAAGACCATTAATATAAAATAAATAAGTTTACCTTCTCTTTTTAATATTTCTTTCTTTCTTTGTTTCCCATTCTACATATTTCTTTTCCCTTGTTTCTTCTTATTCACTTTTTTTTATCAGACAATCTTTATAAATTTGCATCTTTTATCCATTTTAATATATTTTAGCTTTCTATTGTAATATATTTTATCGTTCTCTGCTTGTCCATTGTATCACATTTATTTATTTCATACATTGATTTAAATTATTTTCATTATTTTAGAAACTACTTCCATATCTTATTATGTCAATTCCATTAGTCATCATTTCACACTTTCTGTTTTTAATTTTTTATCATTTATTTCGTATAATTCTTACCTCTATAATATTATATTTCATCTTCTATTGTCATCAATCAACTATGATTGGTAGACTCGTCAATTTTGTCTAACAATTATACATAGTTTTCAGTAAAGTAATAAAAATTTGGGTGAAATAACTGAATTTTTTCCCCTTATGGGCTCTTGGACCAAGAGCCATTAGTCAGCACCTACTCAATAGAATAGATTTCTTCATGTTTCATTCTATTAGAAAACACTTTCAGCTAAGCGATATACAATTATCGGGTATTTATGAAAATATGAACTTAAAAGTTAAAATTTTAATTGGCCACTGGGTAAATCTGGTTATCATGAGTGCAGGGAAAAAAACAAAACCAACTGGCCAGTCTGTCTTTTGATATGTTAGTTTCAAGTTCAATCTATCTTCAAATAAAGAGAAATGATATAGCAAATGAAAAACTGCACTTTTTCTCCTCTTGGGCTCTTGTACTATATGGCTGATAATTTGATTTCCCGTTTCCACTTTCCATAATCCACTTTCCCGTTTGTTTGTTTTTTTGGGCCAGGAAAATGTATCATGAAAAAATAATATGACCTACTTTTTGCTAATCTATCAATAGTATGAGTGTGTATGAGTACACATTGCACTGAAATACAGATACCAACGTAAAAAACAACAATGATATTTATTTAATTATTATGAGAGATAGTTGACCGTGGATGACGTACGAGGAGAAGATGGTTGGGGGTGCGGTCAAAGAGAAACACAAATAAGTTGGATTAACCTATTTTATTGTGCCAACGTTTCGGCTAGAGTTTCTAGCCTTCTTCAGGGCTAAAAACAGAACAAGATAACAACCACAGTA
>NW_027107648.1:830272-831597 GCF_000696795.3 Halyomorpha halys | reverse complement strand
GAGACATCTGAAGGGGTTGTCAGCGGAGAGGCGACCGCACACTGGTGAATTATAATGTGAGAGAAAAGAGCGGCGGTCTGCCTATAATAGAGATAGCTGGAGTGAGGTGCCTGATGGACACCGGCAGTTCCAACACCATCATGTGCCGAGAAGCCTTGGAAAAGCTGTGTGATGGAGATAGGACACCCAAGATTCAGAAATGTCATTGTAAATTATTCACCCTGGGAGGCCCTTGTGTGGTAGGGGGGAGGTAGAGATTAGTTTGACCCGGTGGGGATTTAGTAGAGAGAACTTGCCGGTACATATCGTAGGGATTATGCCCAGGGAATACAAAGTGATTGCGGGGTGTGACCTGCTAGGGAAGGTGGGTGTTTGGGTTAAGAATATCAAGGGAAATTGGAGAATTATGTTGGGGGACAAAATATACAAATGTCATCGACAGAAGAAAACTGAGGGTGCACGGGTCGGAGCAATTAATCAGGCCGAGGACTGGAGGCAGAGGCTTAAGAGGGAATATGAAGATATTTTTTAATTAAATAAGGGGACATGCTCGGGGAAACTGGGAAGACGGTACATGAGATCACACTGAAACAAGACAAGGTCACTTATGTGAAAGAGAGGAGATACCCGCAGGCGCTACGTCACCACATCAGGGAAGAGCTTCAAAGTTTAAAACGCCAGGGAATAATTATTGACAGTACATCCCTGTACAATAGTCCATTGTGGGCGGTAAAAAAGAAGAGCACGTCTGGTGAAATTAACGAAAAGTACAGGGTAGTAATAGATTATAGGAAGCTCAACGAGAATACCATAGACGAGAAGTATCCGATCCCCAGATTTGAAGATATTTTGAACAGGCTGAGTGGGTTAACGGTATTTAGCACATTGGACTTGAAGGCCGGATATTATCAGATTAAAATGCACTCTAAAAATCAACATAAAACGGCATTCACTTTCGAGAGGGGCCACTACGAATTTACAAGAATGCCGTTTGGACTCAAAAATGCTTCCATAACTTTTCAGTGCCTAATGGACGAATTTTTAAGAGAAATTGACGAATCTGTTTGTCAGATCTATATGGATGATCTGCTAGTGTTCAGTAAAAATGAAGACAAATATGTATAACATCTACACAGCGTATTCCAGAGAATCAGGCAATTTGGGCTCAAATTATCGGCAGATAGATCATCATTGGGGCAGGAGCAAATAAATTTTTTGGGCCACACGATTTCCAGGGAAGGAGTTAAACCCGACGCAGATAAAGTCGCAGCTATATGGAAGATGACAGTGCCTAGGGATGTGAAGGGAGTTCGGAGGTTGCTGGG
>NW_027107648.1:807206-822592 GCF_000696795.3 Halyomorpha halys | reverse complement strand
AAACTGGAAAGTAGTAGCCCAAGATCTAGCAGGCGTGGAGAAGGCTGGTTTGGGCGGCCAAAGATCTGTAGTAAAAAATAATAATATATATATCATGATAAATTAATAATATCATAATAATTATTTAAAGGGCCAAAAAACTCACTTCCGGAGGATTAAAAGAACATGGATAATTATCATCTTTTGATCCATATAAAATATGTCTGAAACTTGCTAGAAAGTTATGTCTTCTACAATCGCTCCAAAGTCCATGGTACACGGAATTCCACCGCTGACATTGCCAGCGATCGACGATCAACCCAAATTGGCTTCGCGATCGACTTGTTGGCCACCCCTGTTTAAATGGTCAAACTTGCTACATCCACAAGTGCAGACAGCTTTCAAGTTCAAACATACCAAACCACACGTTTGGTGTATTACAACCAATATGTGTTACTGGAAAAACACATGGAAATGGGAAGGACATAGTGATCATAATCATGATAGATAGTTGACCGTGGATGGCGTACGAGGAGAAGATGGTTGGGGGTGCTTTCAAAGTGAAACACAAATAAGTTCGTGTAACCTACTAGAGTTTCTAGCCTTCTTCAGGGCTAAGAACAGAACGAGATAACAACCACAGTAAGTATAGAAAATAAAGAAGAAAGTATAAACAGAATAACATAAAATGAATAATTTTACAAAATAGAATTTTTTTTTTTAATTGATAGATTTATTTATTGATAGATATTACAATCTGCCACACAGTTGTGGGGAATAGGTAATAGTGATGAATGATCTCATACATACTAAAATAAAAAAAAAATGAAATAAAAAAAGAAGAAAAATCAATAAATAAATTAAAAAAAAAAAAACTCTTTTAAAATATATACAAACAAAAGAATAGACAAGATGAACATAATCAAGCTATCTGTATGAAAAATAAATAAATAAAATAACATAATGATAAAGTAATATATACAATATTTACACAATCGACCTGAGGATCCCTGAGCCCACTCTATCCCCCACGTGTGTGGGGTAGAGCAGAGCTCAAAAGATCCCAGCGCATCCCTCTCGCCGCATCACTGGTAATGAGCCAGTGGAGGCTGAACGAAATAGAATTAATAAAATGAAGTGAAAAGAGAAGCGGGAAATAATATGTATACCTAGGTAATTGAAAAAGTGGATAAAATAACATAATAGCATTGAAATAAAAATGGAGTTATATAATGCAAAGAAGTATGAACATATTAGTTATTAATAATTTAAAAATTGAAATATAGAAAGAAAAAGAAAATTGAGAGGAAGAAAATATATGTAACAATAATAATTGATAAAGAGGCAAAATATAAGTAAAGTATACCATAAGAAATGAATAGGAAAAAAAATAAAAATAAAAAATATTTTTGAAAACACCTATAATAATATAGTGAACATCACTTATAAAGTGGGTAAGGAAAAAAGGATAAAAGTGAAGAAAAGAAGGGGTGGTAAAATAAAGAAAGGGGAAAGAAAAAAAAAAAGAATAAAACGAACCTAATAGCTTGAAAATCAAACGCCTAATGGATACTGCGCCAGTAACGGCACAAACTCTGACTTAAAAAAACCTTACAAGAATGACTAAATATTTTATAAGAGGAAACGTTACGAGAGGGTAAAAAATAAAAATAAAAAGTAGAAAATATTTAGAGGAAGAAAGCGTGTGAGAGTGTGACGACAAATGGTTATTGGAAGAGTTAAAAATATATACGAACGAACAAATTACCGAATAACGAAGTGCCGGAAGATGACAGTCTCATGGGTATTTAACAACAGTTAAGTAGAGGAAACGTATATAAGAGGGGGACGACAAATGTGTAAGAAAAAGTTTAAGAAGTGCAATAATACGTTAAAAAGTGGGCGGATAAAATAAAATGAATTAAAATAAAAAATAAATATATGTATATATAATCAAATAAACGTTGAGCATGTGATCATTTCAGTGGATAATTTATGATATTATTGTTTTCTACCTCTGTTCTGTTTAGATTTCAAGGTTATAATTTATCAAATGATTTTTTCATTTATGTAGAATAAGAAATAAATATTGTTGAATGCATTAAATATGAAAAACTCTTTTCATGTGTTGTGAAATTTATTTTTTTTTACCAACCAGATGATGTACTCCAGTGAGTATGTATGCAGTTACGAACTAGGTGTCAGATCTTTCTTATTCCTTCGGCAGTCAACCCACGATACATAAGGTGAATTTTTTTGTTATAACTGCAATACTTGGAGCTTTCAACTTACCAATAGAGTTCCGATCAACAACGCCAGTATTAAAATTATGACTGGTAGAATGTATCTGATCCTTTGATTGATATGTTGAACACAATTGCCTGAAAAAAATAATTGAAGAAAAGTTATTAATTATTCATTTGTGCAATAGTTTTTTTAAAATTAATTTTATCTTGTTATCAAATTCAAGCTTGAACTGACCTTGTTTTTTATACTTTTATCTTTTGTTCACTTTTTTTCCTGAAATTTCACCAAGAAAAAAATTGGTGTAATTTTTTTTTTTAATTATAACTATAATTCTGATTTTTCCAATAATATTCTTCAGTGTACAGCATTGAACATGGTGGTTAATCACCCAGTTTGGACCAAAACTAGCTCCATCCAAAATTTAAATTTTTTTTTTTTTATTTTATTATTTATTTATTGTAATTTACAACTGTACAAAATAATACAACAGGTAAATATGTAGTAAATTTAAATTTAAATTCTCAGAAATCTAAAATTACTGAAGTAGTGAAACTACCGTGAAATAATAATGGACGTTACCTCTTTCGATACAAATTACAAAAATTTCTCAAACTGATTGGCTTGCCAGTGGGAAGCATGGGGGTAGGCAAATGGAGCAAGTGGGAGCTGCGGTTCCCCCCTAGATTTTTGGGGCCCAAGGAAAAAATAAATAAAGAAAATAGTGAACTTATTTGGCAAACGATCTCTTACTGGAAACATGATGTAATGAGTGAGATAACATAGTTGAGTTGACATCTTAACGGTTCACAAGATTACCATCATACCTTTGAGATACGTCGATTCTTCGGTAAAAAATGTAAGAATCGATGAGCGTAATTTTTATAGCGTAATAATTATTCGTCATATAATTATCTCTAAAAATAATCGGGAAAACGAATAAAAAAATGCCTTTTTTAGAAGCCATTCTTCCTATTATAACTTACAGTTTACCATTTTAATAATCTTAGAATTTTTGTTAAAAATAAATCAAAGAAGGCAACCATCGTAGAGAGGTCCTTAATATTTTTGCCAGCAATCCCAGAAGGCTGATACACTCATAGCAAACCTTTTCATCTCTTATTATATTTTTGTATTTATTGTGTGTATTTATGTTCAATAATTAAATTTATGCTGGATTTTCAATAATTCATTGTGATTATAGCTAATAAATGTTTAAAAAAGTAATGATTGAATTTTATTAAGTAGGAATAAAATGGTGGGGATATTTCTTGGAATGTAGCATTAAATAGCTTTATTTTACCCAATTTTTCCGAATGAACTTCATATAAATCCAGCATCCAGCATAAACTTAATTATTGAACATAAATACAAAAATATAACAAGAGATGAAGAGGTTTGCTATGAGAGAATCAGCCTTCTGGGATTGCTGAAAAAAAATATTAACGACCTTTTCTACGATCTGTTCCTGAAAAAATTGCTAAATTAGGATGGAGCTTGTATTGAACTTACACGCTTCAAATTTTGTACGGAGTTAATTTTTCAAAAAAAAAAAAAAAAAAAAAAGAACAAGAAAAACTAGGTTTTTACCTACTCTCTTCGTACCGTACCGGAAGTTCAAAACAACATAAAAAGGTTACTCTTTCATAAGGGGTATACATGATGTTGTCTTAAATGTAAAATGTTTTACAATGTTAAATATAATAAGTATAGGTTTGTGAGCAGCCCTTTTTTAAATCATGTTAAATGGTAAATGCTTAAGAGCTCCTTGTGGATTTTCTGAGCAACTTGTTTTATAACCTTTCCTTCCAAAACTTCTTGTTATTGTTTAATTCTAAGTTATGATTAATTTAATTTATTACAACAAGCCTAAATTAAGTGAATAGTGAAAGTTTGGCAACTGAGTGCCTTGTTGATCTTCTAACTTGTAAGGAAGAGAATGTGAGCTTTATTAGTTTTATAAACATTGAAAGCTATACTAATACACAATTAAAACAAACTACGAGCAAGTAACTTAATACAACAAACAAAACGGTGACGAGGTCAGTTGGTTTGTTGCGTGACGTCATTCTCCATTTAACAGATTCTCAACCATGTTAGGGGTATTCATGATCTTTAGTTTAACATGTTAAATAGAAAAAGTTGTGTTAAATGGCGAAATATTTCCTTCTTTTACCATGTTAAAACGATATAACATATAACATGGTTGAGAAACTGTTAATGGTCTGTTAAATAGGGAATGACGTCACGTAACAGGCCAGCTGAGCTCGTCACCATTTTGTTTGTTGTCGTAATCAAAACATAAAAGTATACAACAAGAAGTTTTGGAAGGAATGGTTATAAAGCAAGTTGTTCAGAAAATTCGCTAGGAGCTCTTGTTTATTTAACATTTAACATTACTTTAAATAGGGCTGCTCACAATCCTATACTTAAAACATTTAACATGGTAAAACATTTTACATTTAACACATCATGAATACCCCTGTTATATGCTATATCATTTTAACATGGTAAAAGAAGGAAATATTTCTCTATTTACAAAATTTTTTCCATTCGATTCGCTTTAACATGATAAATTAAAGATCATGAGTATCCCTATAATCTGAATTTTTGGGTTTAGTTTATAATTTCACTGGCAGGTGTCGGGTGGACAAGTAATTTCGGGTTTATGTAATCTGTAAAGTATCGATTTTTTTTTACTTTTATTTTCGATTTATGACGGTATGTAAGGCTAAAATAGGGCCCATTAGGTCACCAAGTAAAAGTTTATTAGTTAATTTATTCCAATTTGGTCCTTTGGGTCACTATAGCCATTTTCGAGGCTACAGTTGTTTTATTTAATCCATTATGCATTACTTGCTTTTATAAAAATATATTTATTATGTTTTTATATGTATATATAAAACAATAAAGGCTAAAAAAGATATTCAGATAATTCATAACTTGTAATAAAACAAAATATCTGTTCCATCAACAATATTTTCAACAGAAAAATTTCGTTAAAAGATTAATGATAATAAATAAATGATAATATTACCAATTTAAAGAATCAGACAAGACTAACATTAAAAAATTATAAAAGTATGACTTACGAGTGGTATGAGTTTCTCGTTCCATTTCTTCTCTCATAGACACGTAAAAGTTCATCATGACTGAAAAAACACATAATAAATACATTATTTATGACAAATACTACACTATAAGTAACCTTTTTTAGGACAAAGACGTTAAATAAAAAACACAAGTATGTATTTTGTGAAGATATATTTAGATAATTTGTGAGTTTCTGAAATCAAGTTATGTTAATTACAAACTATCATAAATTTTGGAGTAGTCCAGTTGTTAATATGACTTTGGTTGGTTTTAAGGTACAGTTCTGCTTGTACTACTAAAATCGTTTTTCGAACTCTAGTAGTAATAGTACATATAAGTTTGTCCATGGTACAATTTTCGGTCACAATTTTCCCATTTTATTTAATAGATTATATTAGTTAAATTTCTGATTTATATTATGAATGGTTTTAGAGTATAAATTTTATAATTAATTTCTTGATTAGGTCCGATTTTATAGTACAAGAGCCCAAGAGGGGAAAAACGGCAGTTATCTCACCCCAATTTTAGATTACTTTAATGAAAACTCTGTATAATTACTAGTCAATAAAAATTGATGAGTCTGCCAACTATAGGTAGGGGGAATCAAAAAAGGCGGCTGTTTCAAAGCTATAAAAAATGTTTTTCATTCGGAGCTCTATATCTTAAAAAGTAGCAACAACAAAAGAAAACCGAAGAAAACATCATTTAAAGAAGAGTAAATTTGCTAAAATATGAGCCCTAATAGAGTTATTTACGTTAAATATTTTTTGAGATATAGCTTTTTAAAAAGCAACGTTTCAGAAAAATGTTGTATGGGACGTAATAAAAGATCAGTAGTTAGTGAATTTACTTTGAAAAGTCTATACCTCAAAAATCATTTGACGTACAGATGTCTATTAGCACTCAAATTAAAGCTAGTTTAATGAGCTATAAAGTAGTTTATGATGTTTATCTTCGTAGGAGTAATAATTTATATGAAATTTGCTAAATTAAATTGGTTTATAGTTGTTCGGATGAATTTTCATTTACCAAATTTTTTATTCATATGTGAATATCATAAAAACTACTACTCCTTCGAAGATAAGTGGCATAAACTACTTTATAGTAAATTAAATTTCCTTTATTTTGAGTGTTGGCAGAAATATGTGCGTCTTATGGATATAGAGATATATTTTTTCAAAAATCCCACATTTTATTCGAACAACTATAAATTAACATTTTGTGAGTTTATTTTGTCAATTATAAAAACCACTACTCCTCCAAAGATAAACATAATTAAATATTTTGTATTAAATTCAACTAGCTTTAATTTGAGCGCTGGCAGACATTTGTTCGTCAATTTTTCATAAATCAAACTTATTGTCCGGACAACTATAAATCAATTTATTTTAGCAAATATTATGAAAACTACTATTCTTACGAAGGTAAAGGTCATAAACTTCTTTATAGTCCATTAAACTAGCTTTAATTTGAGTGCTAATAGACATCTGTACGTCACATAATTCCTGAGATATAGATTTCTCAAAATAAATTAACGAACTACTAATCTTTCAGTAGATTTTTAAGAAATTTTGCTTTTTAAAAAGTTATATCTCAAGAACTATTGGACGTAAATTGCTCTTTTAGGGGTAATATTTCAGCAATTTTACTCTTCTTTAAATAATTTTTAATAGATTTTGTAGTGTTGTTGTTTTTATAGTGTTGGTATAATATGAAAAATTACTGTTTTTTTAAGGTTTCGAAACAGCCGCCATTTTTTATTCCCCCTTTCTATCCTTGGCAGACTCAACAATTTTGACTAGTAATTATACCTAGTTTTCATTAAAGGTCAGGCCTATATATACAAATATTTTAATCGATTACAATAAGTGTTATAAAATATGAATGATATATAAATAAAAAAATTAAACTGTACCGAAACTGCTCACCTTCAGAACGCTCGTTGCACAAGCCGACTGTGGAATATTCCTCAGATCTGCCCTCAGTGCAATTTATCTCCTAGCCGATGACCCCTCCTCCGCTAGATATAGTGACGACTTCATATTCAACAATAATAAACAAGCATTTACAAACTGTCGCCAAAGGTATGCTACCTCATAACTTATGAAAAAATTACCAATTTTTAACATTTTCTGAACAGCCGCGACTTTACCTGCATCAGGTTTAACGAGTTCCTCTCGGATGTAGTGACGTAGCGCCTGCTTGTATTTCCTCTCCTTTACCCTTTACCCTGCCCTGCTTCAGTGAAATCTCTTGGACAGGCATCCCGGTCGCCCCGACAATATCACCTTCTTTCAAAAAAATAACCTCGTATTCACTCCTGAGTCGCTGTCTCCAGCCCTCAGCTTAATTGATTGTTCTGACTTCCTCCGCTGTTGACGTCATTTGTACGTATTACCTTCCATCCTAACCCTCCATTTTCCCTTGCTAATCATAACCGCAGCACCGACCTTCCCTAGCAGGTCATTTTAGGATATCCTTACTATATCCCCAGTGGGTCAACTCAATCTCCGCCTTCCCCTCTACCTCACAAGGTACTACACTTCTCCACAGCTTCTCGTCATTGATAGTGTTATAACTGCCGTTTTCTACCAGGCACCGCACTCCTGCCATCTCTATTATAGACAGACCACCGCTCTTCATTCTCACTTTATAATTCTGAAAAGTCGCCCCTCTGATGGCATCTCCTTCAGATGTCTCGCGTTATCCGCTCTCCAGCTATTCGTCTCCATCTGCCTCCTCTGCTGTCTTGAAAACCTGGGTTCCTTGTCTCTTCTGCTTCTTCTTCGGTTTCTGATGCTCCGGATTTCTCAGTCGTCTCACTTCATGACCTGCTCATCTTCCGATTACTTTTCCATAACAATTGGGCATTGACCTCCATCGGTTCGATCCTTCGGTAAGCCCTCCCCCTTTCTTATCTCTCTTGCCAATTGGACTTTCAGGATTCCTGATAGGAACATCATCCTCGCCTGTACCTGATCCTTGTCCATCACTTTTCATAACTTGTCCGTGATTCGATTGGACCGAGTCGAAAGTTTTCCGGCATATTGCCCACTAGATTGCCTCTTTCATCTCACAAAACATCAAGGTATCCTCTTCTGGGACCCACCTCACCCCTCCATAGGCCTTTTTCAACCTCTCCTTCACCGTATACCAGGGTGTATCTTCATCTGTCCGAATTTGATGGATGAGGATGGACCTCTTTACCCTACAAATTACTTCTTCAACTTTCGCTAACAGGTTATCGGTGGTGTTTGTTCTTAGATCACCTCCTTTCAGAAAGTGGTTCAATTCCCCGGTGAACCTTTTTAGATACGATACTGCTTTCCTCAAATTTTGTGCTGTGGTTGGCTTGATCTTAATCCATTCCAGCGCATTGGCGTGTGCCTACGGCATTGTGATTAACGGTAGAAGTGGAATGATCTCAGCTATCATTGGCGGAATTGGTATTAGTGAGTTATCCTGGGATAAAGTCAGGGCTGGGGGCTGTATTTAGCTATTCTTTTCCATATCTTTATAAGTTAAATAAATATTCATCTGAAACGGAAATTTGCGACGTAGTAAGCGAGGGAAAAAAATTAAATAAATAAAAGAGAGAAAAATTAGTTCTCGGGTTAACTGTTTCCTACGTATCTAAAGGTCCTGGGTTTTGGCACCAGTTAAATATCGCGAATCGTCAAAAAAGGGAAAAGAACGAGAAGTTACTCGTCCAGGTTCCAGTTAAAGAATACTTTATTGATCCTCATATTTCCGCGAGACCTTCGGAGAGAGAGAGTTCACCGTGAGAGGCATTGTGTTTTGGATCTCGCGGAACAATAACAGATAGAACAAGGAGCTTCTCAGAAGGCTTAGGTGTTAGCATCGGGTATATTGCGATCTTGGTGGAAAATATTATTTTGGACTCCCTGAGGATCATACACCATCACCTGCATGGGAATTATCTCGGAGATTATTCATTGTTTTATTTTAATATGTGGACCTGTCGATTTGTGTGTTTTAACTTATTTATTCACTATATCATTTTATTTTATTATTACTATTATTATTTTTTTTAAAAGTTATTTATCCATTCAAGTGTTTCTTGTAACCGGCTTTTTATTATATTTTCCTTTGAATCTATGTGTTAGTATTGTTCTAAAATGTATTTATTTGTTTGTTTTTTGGTAAACTGATCTACTGCTGTGACTATTATTAATGGTCTGATCTCACATTGCTGTCTAATAGTGAATTTGTTTAGCGGGTCACTAGGAGAGGATCTAGAAGGGTGAATGCGGGAGAGTAAATTTGTTGATCGGGTGATTTAAAAATTGTGAAATTGAAGGAACAGAAAAGGGAAAGAAAAAAAAAAGGAATGAATTGGAATATTTGTATTTGATGTATAGACTGAAATTGATTGTAAAAGGAAACTGTAGGGAAAAAAACTGTTTTCTTTCAATTTTATTATACCATGTAATTATATGTAATTTATATATGTCCGATTACGGATTGATTAGCATGCTGTGTGATGTAAGCAACCTGATGTATTTAGGCAGCATAGATGAAGAAAGTATTTCTCTCTCTCTCTCTCTGGATCATGAGATCTCAGTAAATAGGTTATTCTTATTGTTTTAGAGCACCCATTGGCTGGTTTATTAAAGTATATTGGAAACCAATAGATGTTGAAATTAAATTTTATCATTTTCAATAGGAATGTAAATATTCAAATCTAAATAACAAGTGGGACCCGAGGTCAAATGAAATGGAGTGATAATTATCTACTAATGTGTCACGGGTTCGGGCGACCCCTTACTTTTTCCTTATGTTACATAAAAAGTATTCATTATTCTGAAAATCGATTAATTCAGTAATATTATTTGTCTTCGTACTCTATTGGTTTAAATAGGGATACTACGGTCGAAGAATATTAATTGAATTATATAAAATTTCATTAGTTTGAATTTTACTAAGTTTCGTTTTAAACCACTTGTCCGAAAATGCATTTGTCGGCACTTTATGAAAATTAAGAGGTCATTACTTTGACCTTTTTTTTCGTGATGTTAGCTGTGCAACGTTTTTTCAAAAACAGTGTGGTAGTGTGGTAAATCAGACAGTAAAGATACCTAACTCCTTTTGTTTCTTTCTGAGAACACTCTGCCTTGGACTTTCCAATGGAAAGAGGTAGTTATAATGATATACAAGTTATTTTGGTAAAAAGAAAGAAACAAACTTTTTCGTTTGACGTCTCTTTTAAAGAAATAACTTCAGTCCATCCAGTAAATCGGTCGATACACGTTAAGCAACAGGAATATTCTTCAGACAGTGGCAGGGGTGCAATTAGATCTATATGAACAGTGCAGGCAGATGCATCTACAAACAGTGAGAGCTCACAATTAGAATTTGGGTATGTTAATAGAGCTGCACTCCTTTAGGCTTGTTTGCTTTGTTCAAAATCTTCAATAGTTTCTGGTGTCCATGCAATCTTAGTTTTATCATTTTTCCTAGCACCCTAAAGAAATAAGTGAGATTTGCTTAATTACCTGTAGCATGATGTAGATGCCTGCGATAGAAGTTCAACATTCCTAAGTAAGACCTTAGGTTTTTTATAGTTATTGGTAAATTATAATTGACAAACCTCTGCTATGGTTGTTGCTGAGGTATCTTCATTTAAACAAGTTCTTAGGCCTAAAAGAATAGTTGGAATTACTTGGGAATAAGTTCAGTCCATCCAGTAAATCGACCGATTACACGTTAAGCAGTGGGTGTATCCATCAGGCTCCGAAAGGTGAAAAGATTTCTCCACCAGGCATCTCGGCTGGGACAGCGACCAACGGATCTACATAGCCTATAGACACCTGTACTGGCTGGCGAGGCAGGTGAAGGCAGTCGGGAGATTGAGGTACGTCTGGTTCGCTCGAAGGAGAGTCAGATGCCGCCGAGAAGATGGCCAACCTGTTGTCATCATTAATACAGCTGAGGATCTGGAAGCCTTTCACTGACTCCACCCCCCTGGTTACATCAGATTTAAACTTCTATTATTTTGTTATTTATTATTTTCATTACTTGGTCTATTTTTACATTTTCATTATAACTTCTCATTTTCTTCTTTATTTCCCAACTTAAGGAAAAGATTCTTTTTTATAGAAGCTATCAATTTTTTAGTGCATATGAGTTATTTTTTTTCCTTTTATATTTTATAATTAATTTTAATTTTTTTTTTATATATTTTCCAAATACATTTTTACACCTATATCTATTATTTTCATCTTATTTTTTATTTACTCTTCTAAGTAGCATTATTTTTATTTTCAAACCAAGTAAATTATCATTATGTTTAAGTATTTATTTTATTTCAAGTAAATTTTATTTATTATTTCTACATTTTTTTCGATTCAATGTAACATTGTATTTAATTTGTTATTTTTCACTCGGCATATTTTTTTAATGCTTAATGCGAATTTATTGCCTGCATCATTGTATTCAAATAGGAAAATAGTAAATGTACCTTCTCCCTTGATGTTAACCAAACTATCCTTTTCGATTTGCTATCCTTACTCCAATAATAAATTTGAACCATTCCTTACTAGTATCCTAACATCCTGTCATTTTAACTCCCAATCCCTTTCGGCACATTATGACGAATTTCTGGATTATTTCCTCCAAACTTTTTACCACACCAATGCCGTCTCACAAACGTGGCTTAAACCCAATATCCCAACTTCTCCATCTCCATCCCTAACTATACTCTTCTTCGTCATGACCGAATGGACAATACTGGTGGTAGAGTTGCCCTATACGTTCATGACAGTCTGAGGACCAAAATCCTTCTAAAGTCTCCATCCTTTGGCACCCCCATTTGGAATACATTTTTGTTCAACTTACTTCAGGCTCCCTTTTAGGCTTACTTTTCCCTCCTCTGCATAGTCATTTACCGCCCACCTCGAGTCCGTTTTGATGATACATTTGAATCCTCCTTCCTTTCATATATTCCTCTCTTCCAAAACATAATAATCGCAGACGATCTCAACACCTACTTTCTCACAGACTCTCCCGATCGATCATACCTTATGGATCAATTTTCTCCTTAGACCCTTATATTGTTCCCTACCAATCCTTACATCATACTCAGTCCACTGATACCTGGCTTGATGTATTTATTATTGATTCCCCACAGAACCTCCTCCCATTACCTCATAAAAATTTCCTACAATTTTCCCACTCCCTTGCTTATACCAAAGAAAATTAGTTGGTGAAACCTTGATTCCTTAACCATAGAAAACATTGGTTCCTACCTTGATGAACTTTCCCTCTCCTTAGAACAACCTATCTATTCACTTTTATCCATTGACGATATGGTCGAATGCCTATCCTCGAATCTTCTTAAATTCCTAAACCAACATGTTCCTCTTAAAACCCGTACCTTACATAAACGCTCTCTGGCTCCCTGGATCAACTCAGAAATGAAAGAATTAATGAGAAGACGAGATGGGGTCAGAAGACTTACAGGTACCTCCGAAGCCTTACCCAACATCCTTAGGCCACACAATACTTTCACAACATCATATCCATGAGCTCCAAATCCTGTTCATATTATCCAGTCAATCCGGACGAGCTTAATTCCATTTTTACTGCTCCTCTTTCTTCAACAACCTTGAGTGTGACAATTCCTCTTTTCACATTCCTGAAATCCGATTTGATCCTATTAACTTTTATTTCTTAAATGTTTCCCCAGATGCCTTAATCTCAGCATTTCTCAAGTCCAGAACTAATGATTACAGCCCTGACCATATTCCTGTTAAGATCACCAAACTTTGTCTCCCTACCATTCTTCCTGCCTTTCTGCACATCTATAACTTCTCCTACCGAAATTCCGTTTTTTCCAAAGCCTGGAAGCAAGTCCTGGTCCGACCATTGAAGTTCTTCTTCTCCTTTATCAGTTTCCGACTTTTGGCCAATATCCATTATATCCAATTTGGCCAAGCCACTAGAATGATTAGTCCACTCCCTTGTGTGATTTATTAATTTTCTCCATAATCCTTTCCAATACGGTTTTCGCTCTCAGCATGCCACACAATCCGCTTTATTGAAAATATTCCAAGTCCTCCAATCCTCTATAGACAATCATAAAATATCAATTTTAGTTCTTTTTTATTTTCGAAAGCATTTGATTCAGTTAACCATAACATCCTCCTCAATAAACTTCAAAACCTATCCATGTCAAATAGTGTCCTAAAGTGGTTCCTTCCTTTCCTGTCCCATCGTTCCCAAACAGTCATAATTCCTAATAAACCTCATTCTATCCTCTATCTTTCTATCCCCTTCTTATGACACGAGGTGTTTCTCAGGGGTCCTCACTTTCACCAAAACTTTTCTCCATTTATATCAACGATCTTTCTCATTCCATTCACCACATACAATACCACTTATATGCAGATCCTATCCTTCCATCCCTCCGAGATGCTTGAGGCCATCCAAAATATACAAGAAGATATTGAAACCATTAATGCATGGACGTTTAACAATGATTTTAGCCAAAAAACCAAGGCCATTCTTATTGGCTCCAAGCGCCTCCTTCATTCCCTCCCTTACTGCTCTCTACTCTTCCTTAACAATCAACCGATTAACTTCTATCCTACAATAAAAAACCTTGGAGTCACCTTCGACCAACACTTCTCCCGGAATAATCACATTTCCCAAATCACACGTAAATCCATAACTGTTGTACTCAAACAATTCCTAAGATTCCGTAATTCCACACCTCAGAACACCCGTCAGCTCCTAGTATCATCTCTCATCTCCCCCCACTTCGACTACGGTTCCTTAGTCTATGGAGGGCTATCTGCAGGACTGGAGTTGAGACTGAAGAGACTCACGAACTGCTTTGTGAGATTTATCTTTGGATTTCCAGGGCGCTCTCAAGTCTCCCACTGGTATACCTGGTTGAAGTGGCTCTATCCAACCTCCCGAAGGCAATACCTCCTTGGTGTTTTGCTATTCCAAGTTCTTAAAATCAAAAGACCTACCTATATCCTTGATCTCCTCACTCTTCGTTAATCTATCCACTCATTAAACACCAGATCCCAGCCGACTGATTTATATATACCCTCCTTCTTCAGCAAATCTTACGTCATACGACCAACTTCCTTCTGAAATTCTCTTCCCATCTCCATTCGCCAGTCCTCATCCATTCTTTCCTTTAAACAACACCTATTCCTCCACTTATTGTATAACCAAACCTCCGCATCATTGTAATAAAATAAATAGGCATACATTGATTAACATTATAAACAGTAGTTAAGCCAATATCTCAATATAATTTCATTTTACTTACTGGAAACTTGTAAATGCTTGCCAGACAAAAATCTTAAAGTATGAACCATGTATTCATTCTTGGGGGACATATGTCCCAGAATAAAATTATTTGTTCATTCAAAAGTAGTTGATGAAATCCGACAAAAACAATATATGACCAATATACACTACGAAATTTTCTTCAAAATCAAATAATTTTTCGATTTTGAAGACAATATTTTTTTTTTCATTTCCTTCATGAATGTAAAGCTTCCCAACCTGTCATGTTTCTTTTTCTTTTCTTTCTTTTTTTTTCTTTCAGAAACACTATTATGTCTATATAATAATAAATATGCCTTATATGTTACTTAGTAATATTTTGTATGTTTATGGGCTGTACTGAGATAATCATGATGTTTAAGTCTTCATTTGTTGGGCACACTTAAATTCTAAATTCACTAAAATTATGATCCTAACCAAAAATAATAAATATAGGAAAATAAATCCTAATACATTACAAGTCGCTTAAATATTTATCAGTGTGAATAGCAAAATAGAATAATTACATATAATTAAAATCCTCAATGCTCCTTATTTTGCTACTAATAAAACCATCCATGAAGACCTAAATGTTCCTTATGTAACAGATCTAGCCCGAACCTGATATTATTCCTTCCATAATAAACTCCCTAACCACCCAAACCCACTCGTTTCTAACCTTGCTTCCTCTTCCATTCCTGGCAATCCTCCGAGACGCCTGAAAAGAAGATGGCCTCGTCACCTTATATTGTAAACTGTTTTTA
>NW_027107648.1:798937-802746 GCF_000696795.3 Halyomorpha halys | reverse complement strand
CGTAAACTGGTGGGGGGGAGTTACGGTATGAGTCAGTTGTTATTTCGATGTCAGCTGACTGAGGGGATCAGCTGATCGAACGTATATAAGAGATGTACCGAATACAATAAAGCCAGTATGTTACAGCAGTTCAAACGTGTTACATCTTATTCCTTCTTCTCTTTTTCGATATTTTGCTTTCGCCAATACTTAACTTATGTATATGTATATAGAGGTATAAATTTTGAATGTCTGTCAACAATAGCTGAACATGTCATTTTAACTCAGAATGAATTAGAGTATGATCAGACAGGAATTAATGTTAAAATATAAAACAATACAATGGGAAAATACAAAGAATAGGAAATGTTGTTAATTTTAAAACCGATCTTGGTGGAATATTTCGGTATTATCCGGATATAATTACTAAAATAGAACCGCGAGTTCAAAGAATGACATTAATTAAAACAAAAACAAGAATCGGAGAAATAAACGAGGACTACGCGATTAAGAGGTGATGGGTCAGTAAATATGTAGCGTTTTAACGACATGCGCTCTAATATAATTTTAGTAAGAGGAAAATAGAATCGTAATCTGGTCAGGAGGTTGCAAAACATTCTTGATAATAAATATCGTAACGAGGAAAATGAAGAGTTAATATTCGTCTTGTTCTATTGGATGATAGAGATGTGATAGTGTACAAATTAGACATACAGAAGTTGAGGTAAATCTGAGACTTATAAAAGTCATGACCTTGACCAGGCAAATAGAGTAGAAGGAGAAGACAAAGACATATATGAAGAATGCATCCCTTTCCCAGAGGGCTTAAAGGACAGAGACTTCAACGTGATAGTACAAGAGCTGGAGAGAAAAAAAGGCAGTTATTTCACCCCAATTTTTAATTACTTTAATGAAAACTATGTATAATTACTATTCGATATTGATGAGTCTGCCAAGTATAGTAAGGGGGAATAAAAAATGGTGGCTGTTTCAAAACGTTAAAAAAAAAAAATTATTTTTCATTCGGAGATCTATATCTTTAAAACTACCAACAATACTTGAAAACTTAACATAACATAATTTAAAGTAAAGTACATTTTCTAAAATATTAGTCCTAATAGAGCTAATTACGTCCAATAGTTCTCGAGATATAGCTTTTTAAAAAGCGACATTTCTTAAAGAATGGAGTGAAAAATCAGTAGTTAGTATTTTGAGAAATCTATATCTCAAAAACCATTCGACGTACAGATGTCTATTAGCACTCAAACTAAGCTAGTATAATGGACTATAAAAAAGCTTATGATCTTTACCTTCCTAGGAATTGTAGTTTTCATGATATTTACTAAAATAAATTGGTTTATAGTAGTTTGGACAATTAGTCTGTTTTTTCTCTTTTTGAACTTTTGTACTCTTAGAACCTGGCCTATGGTTTGGAACTAGCGGAACTATCCCAAGCACAACTGGGAACTTCATGGAGGAACTCGGGATCGATATCAAGGACATACTGAAAATGGCTGAAAATATAATCCTGAACTCCCTGGGAACCACTGTCACATGCATAATAACTTAAGTTTAGTTATATACATACTTAAGGATGGTGATGTCTTAAGGGAGGGTATGAATATGTAATGTTCATGTGAATTTTATGTATAGTTGAAACTAATATCTAAATTGTCATGGAAACGATATTTATTTATGAATGGTTCATTCATGAATAAATATCGTATCCATGGCAATTTTAGCTATTAGTTTCAACTATAGCTAATTTTTGCCCATTACTGGTACATAGGCGTAGGCAGAAAAGAACCGCGCCCCCCCCCCCCTAGATTTTTGGGACTCAAAAAAATGGTGAACTTATTTGATAAATGATCTCTTTAAGGTAACACTGTCGAGTTGACATCTTCTCGGACCACAAGATCACAACTACACCTTCTAAGGTACAAGAGGGATGTACGTCGATTCTTCGGTAAAAAAGGTAAGATGAGCGCAATTATTCGACATAAATAAATCTCTAAAAATAATGAGGGAAACGAATAAAAAAGAACCTTTTTTAGATTCCATCCTTCCTGTTATAACTTGCAGTTTGCTATTTTAATTTTTTTTTTTTTCAAAGATTAGATTTATTTATTGATAGATATTACAATCTGCCACACAGTTGTGGGCAATAGGTAATAGTGATGAATGATCTCATACATACTAAAATAAAAAAAATAAATAAATAAATAAAAATAAAATAAAATAAAAAATAAAATTAAAAAAAAAACTCTCTTAAAATACATACAAACAAAAGAATAGACAAGATGAACATAATCAAACTATCTGTATGAAAAATAAATAAATAAAATAACATAATGATAAAATAATATATACAATATTTACACAATGAACCTGAGAATCCCTGAGCCCACTCTATCCCCCACATGTGAGGGGTAAAGCAGAGCTCAACAGATCCCAGCGCATCCCTCTCGCCGCATCACTGGTGCTATTTTAATTATCTCAGAATGTTTTTTAAAAATAAATCAAAGAAGGCAACCATCATAGGATAGGTCGTTAATATTTTTTCATCAGCATTTGAATGTAAGAAACCAAACTTATCAAAATGATTTGACACATTTCACTTTGAAGATTTTTTTAAGCACTTTCCATCACTACTGTGCCGTAGTGCTGTGATACGTCACAACTCAACAAAATTAAGTATACTGTTTTTATACTTTATAAAAACAATCAATCCATCATTCCACAGACTGAATCATCGTTTTGTTCCACGAATTCTTTCGAGATGCCCCTAAAATGAAGGATGAATTTTAATCTTTTTAAATTGGTATATAGTTTTTTTTCCTTCGGAGTAATGAGATATACGTTTAGTGACTATATATAAATGCTTGTTTATTATTGTTGAATATGTTGTCGTCACTATATCTAGCGGAGGGGGGGTCATCGGCTAGGAGATAAATTGCACTGAGGGCAGATCTGATGAATATTCCACAGCGGGCAAGTGCAGCGAGCGTTCTGAAGGTGAGCAGTTTCGGTACAGTTTATTGTTTTCTGTAATAAATTTATGAAAAATTTAAATTCTCGTATAAAATAGAATTTAAGACTGTTTAAAATTTCCTTTTTTTTGTTTTTATATCATTCATATTTTATAACTTGTGAAGAGCATAGATATATATTCTTAGCCAACCTGAGTGGGAAAACACTTTAATATCTCAATCCTACATTTGGGGGAGGGAGGGAGAGGGTGAACTAATTCTACTTTTTGTTTTAAATGATAATATTGTGGAAAATGTTCGTAATCGGGAAAAGGGAAAACAGGAAAATAAAATTTTTAATTTTATTACTATAATTTTTAATATTTTTCCACTTGCCACTATCCAGATTAATAACTAGCATTATTATTTATTTTTACCAAAGAACTATTGTTTAAATTCAGTAACGACTTTATATCAATCTTTGCCTTCAAAGTTGATCAATTCCAATGATATATCAGTATTTTTTTTTTTTTTTTACGTGTTCTATAATATATGACAATTTAAGGTATTACATTCTACACGGTAGCAGGTTAAAAAATAATAACCAACAAACCCGACGATGCTTCGCTATTGCTATATTTGAGGATGTATATACATTAATTGAAAACTATTGAAACTGTGATATCAATTAATATATAGATAACTGATAAGACGTTAAATATAGTAACATAAATGGTAAAAGCTAAATTGCCCTGTTTGATTTTATTTATTTACTATCACTTTATTATTATTTATTTATTGATATTATTTATTAACTTTTATTTTACTGTTTTTTTTTTGTTTTTTTTATTTTTATTGATT
>NW_027107648.1:783634-798686 GCF_000696795.3 Halyomorpha halys | reverse complement strand
TCATTTATTTACTTATTATTATTCTCTTTTTTAATTGATTTTATTTATTTACTTTTCTTTTATTTTTTATTTACTTATTATTCTCTTTTTTAAATATAAGAAGATGGTTATATACTAGTTATAAACTATTTGTTCTTTTTTTTACCGCAACCCTGACCATCTTCTTATATTTAAATTTTTACGGTCAACTATGTATACATATATATTCTCCTTTTTGATTGATTTTATTTATTTACTTTTATTTTATTTTTTATTTACTTATTATTATTCTCTTTTTTGATTGGTTTTATTTATTTACTTATTATTTATTATTCTCTCTTTTTTTTTTATTGATTTCATTTATTTATTTTTACTTACTTATTATTATTCTCTCTCTTTTTTGATTGATTTCATTTATTATTTTGTATTTACTTATTATTATTCCCTTTTTTGATTGCTGCTATGAATGTGTTCAATTAATCTTCCCGGGGAAATCCTGAACATTTAGAAAAACCCATCACAGTCGGATGAACGGTATAGCAGTGGATACAGTATGAAGGAACCAATATTGATTTTTATATATTAGATCAGTCTGAAAGTGTTTAATATGGGGTAGTTTTCACTTCATAGCATATGTACGGTCGAAATATTAGGAAATAGGAATTATTGGGTATAATTTATTTTTTTTTATTTTTTATTTTTTTTCATTTTCCTAATTCACATCTTTTTCACAGAACAAATACCGATTTAAAAAAGAAAATGAATTTTGTTTTCTACTTTTAGTCTGCATTTTCGGTCTCTAATTTATTTTGATAGCTCCAATTAATTCCATTTCATGTACTTGATAGGACTATAAATTACTCTTAATTTGTCTGTGAATCGGTTCAGAAGTCTTGAAGTTACGATATTTTTTCTTATTTTCGAAAAAAAAAACCTTGTACGAATATTTAAAAAAAATTTTTTTTTTAATGCTATGAAAATGTGTATTCTTGCATATTTTATATGAACTATGTAGCTTTTTATAAAAATAAATAGTTGAAAACTATTTTTATTTCTCTTTTGACCGCAACCCTGACCATCTCCCTATATATCAATTTTTACGGTCAACTATACATACATATATAGAATATGTAGCTTTTTGTATTGGAAGAAGATAGTTGATAGTTGGTATGAAGTAGATTGTTGGAAGATAGTCCAGGTGGTGGTCAATAAAGGTATTAAAATAGTAAAAGTAAACTATTTTGAAATAGTAAAAGAAACTTTGGTTAACAGTAAATAGAATAAACAATAAAAAACTACTTCGATACCTTTATTGACCACCACCTGGACTATCTTCTTCCTATGTACTTTTTTTTTTTTTCAAACTCACACTAACGCACAATGGGATAATTATACAATAATCTGTTTGTATCCCTCTTTAGAATGAGAAAATGTATTACTGATTGTTTTTAAACGAGTTTAAAAGTATACGAAATCATTATAGCTTATATTAGAGTAGAGTAAAAAAAAAAAAAAGTCAGATTCGTTTTCTCATCCTCAAGTATCAGCTAATACCAAAGAAATCTAGATATTTATTGCGTGGCCCAAATTAGTCGGTACCCTTTGTTTGAATTGTGTGGAGACCAGAATATATTTTTGCTGAACCGTTCAGGTAATTTTTTTTTAGATTTTTATAAAAAAAAAAAAGTAGTTAAGAGTTTTTAAGGATCAGAAAAACTAATTTGAGGACTTTATTAAAAACAAAATTTTTTGGTCTGTATTACTGGTTGCGTTTTTTGGTTTATGTGATTTTTTACACAATTAAACTTATTTGACAAAATCGGAAATATTATTTTATTATTCCGGAAAAAACAAAAACAATCGATTGGTATATATGTTTTATGATATAACATATAGTTTTATTTTATTTTATATACTTTACTTATTATGTTTTATACGTTAATTATTATGTTTCATTTTTATCTTTTCGAATTCACTGTTTTATTATAATGTATTAACGTTTTATAATTTCATTTTTATTTTATACTTTACTCTAAGGTTTTAAAGCCTACTTTTAACGCCTGCATATTATTCTAAAGGGATCAATCCCACAATAAATAAAGAATAATATTATTATTATTATACTTACCCCTTTGTGACATGATATGAATACAATATTAAGACAATTTCGACCAATTGACCTGGAAAATTGGGGTAAAATATTTTTTAGGTAGAAAAGACTGTTAATCAGAATATGTAAATACTTTAAGAGTAGAAACTATCCATTGATGAAGCGAAATCAACTACTAATGATGTCCATATTAGTGAAGTAAAACACAATTATTCAAAATTATAGTGAAAAACTGGTGCCCGATTAGGTTGATAAATAAATAATGGCATACAATTAATACCAAGAAAATAATAATACAAATAACACTAATAATATGTCATTATATGTAAAAAAAAAGAAAACCTAGACAAAACGAAATGATAAATAAAAAACCCAACATAATCATGAATTTCTTTTAAATAAAAAATATCACAGTACACCAGGTAAAAACCCTCTATTCGAGGAAGATTTTCAATTGGAACTAATCGTAAATTATTAATTATTAGATTTATACTCTAAAACTATTGATAATATACAAATAGAAAATTAACTTATATAATCTATAAAATAAAATGCAAAGATTGTGGCGAAAAATTGTATGAATGCATTAATCAAAAAACTATTTTTCGACTAGCAGAACTGTGTCTTAAAACCTACAAAGTCAAAATAACAAATTTAAAACCCTAATATTTATTATAATTTATAATTAAAATAATTACAGAAAATCACAAATGATGTAAATACATCTTTACAAAATACATACTTGTGTTCTTTAATTAACTTCCCAGTCCTAAAAAAATGTTACTTATATTGTAGTATCTATCGTACATATGTTTATTTGATTTGTTTTTTCAGTCATGATGAACTTATACGTTTCTATGACAGAAGAAATGGAAGGAGAAACTCAGACTAATCGTAAGTTATCCTTTAATAATTTTTATATTAGCCTTGCCTGATCCTTACAGGTTTTTAATTGGTAATATTGCCATTATAGATTTAATGTTTTAACGATATAATCCAATGAAATAAGTTGATGAAACATATATTTTCAGTTTAATGACAAATTATGAATTATCTAAATGTCTTTTTCAACCTTTACTGTTTTATATATGCACATAAAAACATAAAAAAATGTCTATTTATACACCCAAGTTGTTCAGAATGGGTTACAACGAAAACAATTGTAATCTTTAAAATGGTTATTAATCGCATTTAATTAATAAATAAATTGGAATGAATTAAATGATAATGGTATACCATCGTGCCAGATATCGAAAATAAAAGTCAAAACATCGATATTTTATAGATTACATAAACCCGAAATGATTCGTCCTTTTCTACTTACCACCGTGAATAGATATTAACTGTTTTAAGGAACTTGAGACCTTTAGTAGATTAAATACTAAGATATTTAAGAAAGCAGTCCAGTCAAATTAGAAACTTGATCCAAACATTCAGAAAATGGAGTTACCTTTTTTATATACAGTGGGTAAAAAAATAATTTTTTTCATTTTTTTATTTTTTGTTTCATTTACAAAAATAAAAAATATATATATTTTGTCTTTATGTTTTTTAGGAAATAGATAAGTTTTAAATTTTTTTTTTTAGATTATTTTTTCATTTCAATCAATAATAAATTATTGTAAAGTTTCACATAAAATCTATTTTTGCATTTAAGCAAGCAAGAAAAATAATATTGGGAGAAGTTTATTAAAAAAAAACATTGATACAAGTTAATAATATTTTACTAAATAAATGTAATAAAAAAAAAGGACATAGGAACGGGTATAAAAATTATCGTTGAAAAATATTGTATTTAAAATTATTATTAAGTCAATAATTCCGTTCCAAGATCTCATGCAAAATGCCTTAGTTCTAAAACATTTCATGAGTCCATTAATATTTTTTACAATATAATTTTTTGCTATTTTATATATTATTCAAAATCAATATTTGGTATTTATATATTTAGTACTAGAAACTACGTATTTATTAAAGTATGGAAGTGCGGTAGCACCGTGGTAAGGCACGATGTTACTAACTCCAAGGACCCGAGTTCGAGCCGTGAGTCAACTCCTGAGGATTTTGGAGCCCTCCTGGAGTCCACTCAGCCTCATAAATTAATTGGGTAAAAATCTGGAGGTCGAGCGTGATTCTGACCAAATCACCTTTTTGCACAACCGTTGGTCTTGTAACAGTTCTTCCTTACAACGTATTGAATCCCTGATCCTCCATGGGTGGTAAAGATTTATTAAGGTATTTTAATTCTATTTTATATTATACACCTTGACAAACGACTAACCTGGAATCCTCACACAAGACTGAAAAGACAGGAAACTGCACGCAGATTGCAACTATTACAGCACTTACTAGACAAACGGTCTAAACTTCTAATTCATTACAAAAGACGGATCTACATGACAGTAATAAGGCCAATGTGGACATACGGAGTTGAACTTTGGGGCTCCACTAAACCTTCGAATTCCTCTCGAATCCAATCCTTACAGTCCAAAATCCTCAATGCTCTTTACTTTGTTGTAAATAAAACCATTCATAAAGACCTAAATGTTCCTTATGTAACCGATCTAGCCCGAACCCCATATCATTCCTTCCATTATAACCAACCAAACCCACTAGTTTCTAACATTGCTTCCTCTTCCATTCCTGACAATCCTCCGAGGCGCCTGAAAAGAAGATGGCTTTGTGACCTTGTATTATAACATGTTTTTAGAGTTCTACTACTGGGTAGTTTCTCTACATGCTATATCATATTATGATCTTACTTCAAATTTGCTTGTTGTATTTTATATACAGTTGTCAATGTCAATAAATAAATAAATAAAAATAATTATTTTCTATTATAATTCTATTGGTTTTTAAATTAAACAAATACGTTTGATATTAAAATTAAATTGAATCTGTACCTACTGTATTCATAAACACACATTATTGTAAAGAAGTATTATTAACAATTTACAAAATTCAGCAAAGAAAAAAATCATTTTTAGACAGTCAAAAAAGTATTGGCACACTTTTAATTATGAACATATTCTATAAATTTGAACTTGACGCCACAAATATCTCATCATACCACAGTCGTCTGTGGGAGCCTGTTATCTTTTTGGCATTGACATTTGGCATTAAGTAAATAAATAAAAAAAATTATCCCACCAGTTTGGGGAAAAACTCATTTTGACGGGACGAATGTCGCCATTTCTGACAAATACTTCATTGCAACTTTAACCATAGAATTCTCATAGTTATAATTATAAGAGTAAAATGTCAATGGGTTGTCAGTTGTTTTGGAAAAATATTTTCAAACAGCACTCTTGGGAGGCATCTTAATTATTAAGAACAAAACAAATACACAGAAATTTAAGTGGCCACTCTCGTTTAAACTGTTTTCAAGCACTCATCATAGATTGTGGGCTGCCATTTTAATTATCTTTATCCGGTTGTTAGCGTGAAGGTAGGAAGTACTTCTTCCTCCAACCACATTGTTGATAGGAATCCATTCCTCCTTTTGTTTTGAATTTGAACTTTTTAGAATTATATTTAATTATTTTTTTCATTATGACCCTTTTGGAATTTAAAAAATGAAAAATTGAGACAAATGTAAAACATCTATGTTAAAAAACCATCGGTTTCTATTAGGGCTCATATTTTAGTAAATTTACTCTTCTTTAAATGACGTTCTCTTTGATTTTCTTGTGTTTTCCTAATTTTTAAGATATAGAGTTCTAAATGAAAAATTAGTTTTTTTATATTGCTTTGAAACAGCCACCATTTTTTATTCCCCCTACCTATACTTGGCAGACTCATAAATTTTGACTCGTAATTATACATAGTTTTCATTAAAGTAATGAAAAATTGGGTTGAGATAACTGCCTTTTTTCTCCTCTTGGGCTCTTGTACTATCTGGGGTGGAACTCCGTGTACCATGGACTTTAAGCCATTGTAGAAGAAATAACTTTCTAGCAAGTTTCAGACACTCAGCCATATCTTATAATATACACACTAATAGCAAAATATTAATAGGCTCTGTAAAAAAAAACAAAAAAAACACACCACTTGCCGACCTAAGGAATGAGAAGTAATCTAATTAAAGTCATTAATAAAAACAATTATATTAATGTAATGGGTTAAAGGCAGTGTTGGGCAACTATGAAACTAATAGCTAGAATTGCCATGGATACAATATTTATCAATGATTCATTCATGAATAAGGCTCGTATTTAGATATTAGTTTTAGCTGTAGCTAATTTTTGCCCATCTCTGGTTAAAGGTAGGATCGGGTTCTACAGCAATTGACAAAAACCGCCCCAGACAACATTCACTTACCAATAGACTATTGTTCTGTGCCTTTGTCTTTTAGTTAAAAATGTATAATAGACTTCATTCAAGACTGAGACAGATATTGTCAAATTTCGACTAAAGGATGACCCCTGCACTAATACATATTTATTATTACACTTCAAAACTATAATAAATAATAAAGTAAGTAGTAAACATTACAAACTGACACAACTCCTAATAGGAAAACGGACCATCTAAATACTATTTTAAAATATTTCATCTAACAAACCAAAATTTTTGTAACTGGGATGAAGAAACTTCACAAACATTCAATCACATATTTTTCGACTGCATACTGTATGAGTAACAACAATTTTATATAATAAAAATCATAGCTATGGCCACTTTAAAAAAATAAAATATTTAAAAAATACAAAATAGATTTGTATACTTCATCTCTAAGATATATCTCTGAGGAAATTATATTAATCACAACTGAAACTATCAGATGTAGAACATTCAATGTTAAAGTGGACAAAACCTAAGAGAAGAATATACTGATTTCAAATTCATTATAAAACTGACTAAAACTGATTATGACTGACTGAAGTGAGGTTACCATCTTCTTATAATATTTTTGTTTTAATTATTTATTTATTTATTTTATTTTTTTTTAAGAATAATTGAATTAATTTATTAAGCTAAGTTTAGTTAAATGTGTAGGTATCATATTTAATTTCTCAGATGTTAGTATCATTAAATGCCTATTGGTATTTAAATTCTGGAGTTGTTTTAATTAATACAAACACCTAGGTTAATGCATTTATAAACTGATTTAAATACATTCACTTACATATTCAATATGTTTAGTTATGCATATACATATTGACGTATTTGCATTTTTTTATGTATCTAAACTATTTTTATAAAATATAAAATGGTTCATAAGGAATATTAGTTTTAGAAAATACTCATATTCGTGTATTTTGTTTATATCTCTCTCACTCTCTGTTTAATTATTTTTATAGCTTGCACATATCCATGTGCTCATTCATACATTTTACTTAAATGTCTGAAGTTGAGTTTTTTTATCTGTCTTCTTTTTTAATTCTATGTTCTTTTCTTTTGTTTTGATTCTTTCATTTTTATCATATAATTGCAATAAAATGTTTAAATGTAAACTTTTCATTGCATACATATATAATGCGGGCGGTTTCTCATGGAGTATGTACTTTTTAAATAAACTCCTCGAATAGGGTTACCATTAAACATGTGCCAAAAAAAAAACTTATTATCAAATAACCAAAATGAAGTTTATTATGTTATTCCATGTTATATGTATTTAGCCTTTAAAATAATTGAATGGGTAAGTGGATGAAGATAACATTTTTGAATCTTTAGTTTGGATGAAGGAGGTAGGTGCCTATCTAGCTAGGTGTGAGGTACTCTACCAACCTCAAAATCCAATTAATATTTTAAATACAGAAGGGGCTATGTACACTTCAAAACATAACAAACTCCAACAAAAAAAAATCGAACCATGTTTTCTTAAAATTTAGAATTTGTAACATAACACCTTCATCCGCTTACCCCTTCAGTTATAAGAATTACCCTCTTGCTTAGTTCGATATAACTCTGTGTACTGGTCTAGTTTATAATGACTACTTTTAAGAGACCTGAAGTTAGATTCATTTCATGAAAATATTTTTGCTTGCAATAAGTTATGGTTATGGGGACTTCACAGTTGATAAATGTTAACTAGTTTGTAATAAACTTGGTTTTAACTAGCTACAATCTCCTTTGGTCTTTTGTAACCATTTAATTTATCAATCTTGCATAGAATATACATAAAATTAAAGTCAGGTGATAGTATTGCATTCATTAATAACTTTTCTTCAATTATTTTTTTCAGGCAGTTATGTTCAGCATATCCACCAAAGGATCAGATACATTCTACTGTTTGTACTTTTGATACTGGTGTTGTTTATTGGAACTTTATTGGTAAGTTTTAAGGTTTAAGTCTTATTCAGTTATAATTAACAGTATCCTGGGTTCACTGCTGAAAGGGATAAAAGAGATGTGGTACATAGTTCATAGCCGCATATATACCCTGGAATTGATTAACTGCATGAAAAAAACAAAACAGAAATTTCCTACCAGTGCAGTCCCCGAACCTGGGGCAAGGACTTTAGAGAACATTACTCTCCACTCTTATAGAAAACATACCCCTACCCAAATGCTACCAATAAATTACAACACATAAAATTCAAATTTTTATTTGACAAAGTAAGGTATACTAAAAATAAAAGACATTTTGAAGTTGAAAAAAAAAGGGAATAAAGGCAAATGGTGTGTGTGAGAAGGAAAAGAAAGTTGTTGAGACTCATAAGATACAGATTTTTTCATCATATTATAACAATACAAAAATTGTTTGTATTATGAAATTAAGTAGAGACACTAGATGTTTTATTTTTGTTTATTAACTGGTGCAGTGAAACCTATTGCTAAGGGCTTTTTGCTTTAAGGCACACCTCAATACCTAGGAAAATTTTAAATGGACGGCAGTTTTTTGAAACATCTTTACAAGCAGCCCTCTAGTAGTACAAGAGCCGGAAAGAAAAAAAGACAGTTATCTCATCCCAATTTTTGATTACGTTAATGAAAACTATGTACAATTACTAGTGAAAATTGATGAGTCTGCCAAGTACAGGTAGGGGGAATAAAAAGTGGCGGCTGTTTCAAATCCTTAAAAAAACATTAATTTTACATTCGGAGCTCTATATCTTAAAAACTACCAACAACAGTAGAAAATCTAAGAGAACATTATTTAAAGAAGAGTAAATTTGCTGAAATTTAAGCCCTAAAAGAGCTATTTATGTCCAATAGTTCTCGAGATATAGCTTTTTAAAAAGCCAAATTACTTAAAAATCTTATAAATGATTAGTAGTTAGCTAATTTATTTTGCGAAATCAATTTCTCAGGAACTATGAGTCCTATAGATGTCTATTAGCACTCAAATTAAAGCTAGTATAATGGACTATAAATAAGTTTATAACCTTTACCTTTGTAGAAATTGTAGTTTTCATGATATTTGCCCAAATAAATTGATTTATAGTTGTTCAGACAATAAGTTTGATTTATGAAAAACTTCATTTCAGAAACCATTGGACGTATAGATGTCTGGCAGCGCTCAAACTAAAGCTAGTTAAATTTACTACAAAATAGTTAATAATGTTTATCTTTGTAGGAGTAGTAGTTTTTATGATATTAGACAAAATAAACTCACAAAATTTTAATTTATAGTTGTTTGGATAAAATATTGGATTTTTGAAAAAATATATGTCTAGATCCATAAGAAGCACATATGTCTTCCAACACTCAAAATAAAGGAAATTTAACTTACTATAAAGTAGCTTATGACACTTATCTTTGTAGAGGTAGTAGTTTTTATGATATTCACATATAAATATAAATTTGGCAAATGAAAATTTGTCCCAACAACTATAAATCAATTTATTTTAGCAAATTTCATGTAAACGAAGATAAACATCATAAAATACTTTGTAGCTCATTAAACTAGCTTTAATTTGAGTGCTAAAGACATATATACGTCAAATGGTTTTTGAGATATAGATTTTTCAAAATAAATTCACTAAATAATGATCTTTCAGTACGTCCCGTACACCATTTTTATGAAATTGTGCTTTTTTAAAAGCTATGTCTCGAAAACTATTAAATGTAAATAACTCTATTAGGGCTCATATTTTATCAAATTTGCTCATCTTTAAATGACGTTATCTTAGGTTTTCTGGTGTTGTTCCTACTTTTTGAGATATAGAGCTCCGAAAGAAAAATTAGTTTTTTTTTATCGGTTTGAAATAGCCCCCATTTTTTATTCCCCCTACCTATACTTGGCAGACTCATAAATTTTGACTAGTAATTATACATAGTTTTCATTAAAGTAATCAAAAATTGGGGTGAAACAACTGCCTTTTTTCTCCTCTTGGGCTCTTGTACTATAGAGAGCATAAGCGACAAATGAAAATGGCTTTTAATATTTAATGAATTCAGCAATATTTATTTCTTATTCTACAGGAATAAAAAAATCATTTGATAGGTAATAAAAACAGATAATTTATGGGTAAATGTTTAATTTTAACTCCCATTCTTTATGCGGTTTATACAGCTGATATCCCAACACACGCTAGCACAGTCTCAAAAACATATGTTGATGACACATGTCTACTATCTGGAAACATTGGTCCTACTACTGCGTCACAAACTCTGCAGTCACATATAACATCCACTGAAGAATAATGTTACAAATGGAGAATCAAAATAAATCCTAACAAATGCCATCAGGGTCCTGTTTCATAATAAAGTCCAAACGAATACAATTAGTCTTGTCGATTTAACTTCATACAATTACACTGACTTGTACAATAGTAACTTGTACTTTACTGCTTTTTAACTCCTGTAATATCACTAATACTCCTCCCTATTATGAAAAAAAATAAGTATTAGTGTAATTAGCACATTTTTTCTGTACTTGTATTTTGAACTAATACTATTAGCTTTCATTATGAAACAGGGCCAGGGCATCACCTTTATGTTATCGTAAACCTATATTCTCCTGCCCTACAGTATCTTTTTTTAATATCCCACGATCTTCTACTTTAAAGCAATGATTGAAGTACCACCATTGGGTGGTTCCTTCCCAGGATTATCATGGGTTTGGAAACATTGATCACATTTACTTATTGTATTTTTTTTATATAGTTGTAAATTTCAATAAATAATAACTAAATTCAACAATTGATATCAAATTTCCAATTTTGGCCATTATTAAATGGCTAACTATCCATAAAATAAAAAAGAGTTAATTGGAAATATGTTACTGTGTAGACTAGTTTCGATTAAATTTTTTCTAAAAAAACTGTACCATATTTGGTCGAAATTTTAAGCTTGTTCACGTTTTGGAGTAAAAAAAACAACATAAATTGCGTGAGCCGATAAGTTTGATTGAAGTAACACCTCAGTACAAACAAGAATTATGTATTTTATTATTAAAATTGCAGGGTTACAGCTGTGTTGAGAAGTGAAATTAGTCAATTAATTTGTCATTTGCTATATCATTCTTCTTTATTTGAAAATAGATTGGACTTGAAACTGAAGGGGTCGAAAGAGAGGCTGGGCTGGCTGATTGGTTTTTTTTTTTTTTTTTTTTTTTATTAAATGCTACACTCACGACAACCAGATTCAAAGAGAGGAAAGTTAAAATTTTAACTTTTAAGTTTATTTGATTTCACCTGAAATTTTGATTACTTTACTGAAACCTATGTATAATTGTGTGAAAATTGATGAATCCTAGTATAGTTATAGGGGAAAAAAAAATGGCACCTGTTTGAAAACGTTAAAAAGAAATTTTTATCCGTAGCTCCGTATTGGGCTCAAATGATAAACCTATTAATCACTGACCTGCCGGGTTAAAGGATCAAACTGTCAACTGAGGCATAGGTTAAAGAAAGGGGGTTACTGATTTTTTTATAAATAGATTTTTTTTAATTAATAATAATACATTTTTTTTATAAACAATTTTTTTTTTAGTTTGTAAATTTGTCTCCTTCCGAATGTGGACACAAAACGCTGCTCAGCTCCCAGTGCCCCCGAGTAAGCAGCAGTATGCTGCAACCTGGCATCAACTTTGGCGCAGCCGCATACACCTACAGGCTTACCACGGCTAGTACAATAGAGCTCACCACCACACAGGCTCTACTCCTTTCTCTAGTAAACTGTTTAGTCACCGGAGACATGAACACTTGTTCCATCCTGGCTGAATGCTCACAGAACATCCATCAACTGAAATCCAGACACCTCAGTCTCTGGCTGAAAGAAGACTTCAGATTTACTAAAAAGGACATGCAAGTTGCAATGGCTCAGCTCGATAAACTGGTAACCAATGGGTCACTGAAAATGCCCTCACATGCTTTAACAATCATTTCTTCTCTCGCAGAGGAATACGGGATCAAATTACAATCAAAGGTGAGTTTTTCTAAAAATATTTACAATTTAAATATTATGGTTTATTTTCTTTAGTAAATTTACATAATAGCTATTATTTATGTATATTAACTATGTCCTGGCCTGGAGTATGCTACATAGGTACACGCCCCAGATAATCACTCATAGTTAGCACTACCTAAGTAAACTAAGTACAGTGGAGAGTGCGTGAATGAAATTGTTTCGAACATTCCAACAATGTATGCATGGCAACATAAGCATACTATGCATGGAAACTGAAGAGTTCTGTCACCCTCAAATCGTGGCAGCTCTTTTCTCCGATTTGTTCCAGCTCTAGTATATCATCCTAATTTTGAGGTCGCTCATCAAGTCTCGCACTTTTTCTTTCCACTCATTTGTTCTTTTCCCTCTCTATATGAGCTTCAACTCTGTCCTACAATTTTTTCTGTTACTGACATCTTTCCTTGTTGTGTTTCTTCTGCACCCTGATTCTACTCACTAACGCTGCTTTCAACAATGCAAATGTATCTTCGATTCCCAAAAATTGTCATTATTTGTTAGGAACATGTTCCTAATAATACAATGACGTCATCATGTGTAAATATCCCTTATGTATTTGTAGCTCCGTTTACAAAAATTTATCTCTAATAACCGCACAAAACTTTCTATTCTAACCACGCAGTACCAGAATTAACAATATATTTTATTTCCAGGAAAGCAGTGACTATTTGACACAGGAAGAGAGGAAGGCTGTATCTGACAACACTGGGTGTAAAATAATTTGTATTGCCACTAAAAGAGAAAATGTCAATGGGTCGACTCAGTCTGAGAGCAGTCTTGTTGATTTGGCTGTGAAGAATGGCACACTCTCTACTGCTGAACATGGGTTTCTGAAGGCGGATTTTGAAGTTCACAAAGTTGGTGACCATACTCGTTTGGAAGAAGCTATTAAAAATAACAGTGCTCCATCTATCAGAGAACTGCTCTTAGCAGGTGCTAACATAAAGCAGCGGTTGTCCGGAGGTAACTCTTACCTCCACATTGCGGCTGCTGCTGGCAAGAATGGAGCACTGCAGGCCTTACTTGAAGCAGGATTAGATCCAAGCACAAGGAACCACCTTGGCGAAATCCCGCTAGTATTGGCTGTCAAGGCGGGCAATGTCCAGGGGACAGAGATCTTACTGCAAAGAGTGGGTAATACCAGTTTGGAAACAGAGATGAGAAACTGTCTAAGTATGGCAGTTGCGTCATCAGATGTTGATATGTTACAAGTACTTTTGAAATATAAAAATTTAAAAGATTTAAGATTCGAAAATGATGACACCATAGCTCATTTGATAGTCCGTTCGAGTAATGCAGCTGAAATGCTTAAATTATTGAAAGATCATAGAGTGCCATTGAACATCAGAAACAAAGAAGGCCTTGCACCTTTACATATTGCTACTGACCCATCTGTTGTTAAAATGCTGCTAGACTTGGGTGCAGATGTCAATTTTACAACTAGAAATGGGGAAACAGCTCTACATAGATCAGCACAAAGAGGGCACATTGACATAGTAAAAGAGTTGTTGGATCATGAAGCAGATCTAACTGCTAAGAATAATGGGGGCTGGACACCACTAATGGAAGCATCACATAGGGGGTATTTGGATATTGTTAAACTCCTAATAGGCCGAGGAGCGCCTCTCAATGATAGAAATAACGATGGACAGATAGCCCTACATATAGCATCAAAAGGAGGGCATTTTGGCGTAGTGGTAGAGCTGTTGGACCATGGAGAAGACCCAACAACTAAGACAAATTATGACTGGACACCACTTATGGAAGCATCATACTTTGGCCATTTTGATATTGTTAAACTTCTGATTGGCCAAGGAGTGCCTCTTAATGATAAGGATTGTGATGGAGACACAGCTCTACATAAAGCAGCACAAAGAGGGCACGTTGACATAGTAAAAGAGCTTCTGAACCATGGAGCTGATGTAACAGGTAAAAATGATGGGGGCTGGACACCACTAATGGAGGCATCGCATAGGGGCTATTTGGATATTGTTAAACTTCTGATGGGCCGAGGAGCACCTCTAGATGATAAGGCTAACAATGGAGACACTGCCCTACATAAAGCAGTACGTAAAGGGCATATTGAGGTAGTAAAAGAGCTGAACAGACAGACATAAAGGATGTCTGATGATTGCGTGCAAATAATTCAAACTCAATTTTTGTTACCGATTTATTACACAGCTCAGACTAATGGGGATCGGAAAACTAATGTTAGCATCAGTTGGTGGTGTGGTAATTTGGATATTGATATAGGCTGAAGAGTTCCTCTCAATGATAGGAATAACAATGGCAAGATTGCCTTAGGCTTCGCAAGTAAGAGGTGGTGTTGAGTGACATCTACGTTATCAACAGTCTATCGCCTTTAAGTACATGCCCTGCATCCTCATTTACTGTTCTAAAAAAAGGATTTTATAAATAATCAATATTTATCAATTTACTGCAAAGAGTGGTTAATACCAGTTTGGAAACAGAGATGAGAAACTGTCTAAGTATGGCAGTTGCGTCAACAGATTCTATCAGAGAACTGCTCTTAGCAGGTGCTAACATAAAGCAGCGGTTGTCCGGAGGTAACTCTTACCTCCACATTGCGGCTGCTGCTGGCAAGAA
>NW_027107648.1:740740-783584 GCF_000696795.3 Halyomorpha halys | reverse complement strand
ATAATGTATAATATAATATATATAATTACTAAATAACTATATAATAATTATGATATGATAATTATATAATAATATTATGATAGTGTCCTTTGTTGCATTTTATATTTTTATTTTTGTATGAAGATTTCCTTTATTTGTATCATTAATAAAAACCTAATGTTACTTCATATTGTTTATTTACCACCTTTAATACAAATTTTATTAAAGAGACAGAGATATGATGGCATATATCAGTTATCTTTATTTTAGTAAAGTTTCATGTTTTTTGACACTTGGCTAGTTCTTGTTTAAGTGATGTGCAAATGGTATCCAATATTCAAAACAATAAGTGTTGAGTTAATGTCCTCTTTGATTTTATCTCTCTTAGTTGCTGCTTTGTTGAGCATAGAATAAAATCATGATTTGTTGATATGTTTCACTTCATTAATTTCTGTATTATTTATGTTGATAAAGAGGATTTATGTAGATGTGGCTAGGGATATGGATTATAAAGAAATGGAAGTATTTTCATAAAACATTTTTTGTTTTAGTGAATCGTATTCCAGTTTAAAATATGATGTATACATGAATAAATCTAAAATGTATTTTTTTTTTTTTTATTGGTTGGCTCTATAAACCTTGTAGATTTTAGAACCAGCCAAACCAGCCTTCTCCTGACTGTGTTGGGCTATTGCTTTCCAGTTTGCTGCATGCTGCTCTTTCGCATCTTTGTTGATTCTATCTATCCATCTGGTTTTTGGCCTCCTGCGGGGTCTCTTGCCTTCTACACTGGCATTCATTGCTGTGTAGAGGTGTTCTGAAGTATTACTTAAAGCCGAATGCCCTGCCTATCTCAACCTTATTGCCTTCATATCGTGAGATATTGATTGACTAGTCTCTGCCAGCAGTTCACTGTTAGTTCTTCTCCTCCTTGTGTTAAGACTCTGATCCCAGATCGCTCCTGTAATTGTACGGAGGACTTTCTGTTAAGACCTCTCGATTATTTTCAAGAGTACCTGTTGGACCCAAGGTCTCGCAGCCCTATATGAGAGGGCCTTATCATGGCATTGTACATCCCTAGTTTTTATTATATTTCAAAAATGACTAATTTTTACTGAACAGCATTTATACTCTCGTAATATATTTATCATTAAATATACTAAGAGGAGATAATGATTAGGAGTTCTGTTAGAGAAGGACACAAATAAGTAAAAGCTTATTTATTAGTACCAACGTTATAAGCTTTCATCAGGGCTAAGAACAAAGACAGATAACAACCAAAATGATTAAATGAAATTACAGAAAAACACCAATCATAAGAAGATAGCAGATAATGTAGGTGCATAAGTTGTATTGAAGAAAATGCATAGCATGATATTATTAGAATATTGAAACTATATAATAATACATAGGGAAAATAGTAATATTAAAATTAAGAATAAAAAAAAGAAACTAAAATATATATGAGTATCAACTAAATAAATTCAGGTACAAAATTAGAAATTATTTAAAAATTGAAGTAATATTAAAAAAAAAAAGTATGTATATTTTATTTTATATGTATATTATATGTTTTTATATGTTTCTTCTTCACCCTGAATCTGGTTAAGGATACTTCTCGTGGTTCTATTAACTAACACTGCTTTCAACGATGCAAATGTGTCTTTGTTTCCCAAAAGTGGTCATTATTTGTTAGGAACATGTAAAATACATTCATTACTGTTCCTAATTATGCAATGATCTCATTATGTGTAAATATCCCTTATGTATTTGTAGCTCCGTTTACAAAAATTTATTTCTAAAAACCACACAAAACTTTCTATTCTGACCACGCTGTATTAACAATATATTTTATTTCTAGGAAAGCAGTGACTATTTGACGCAGGAAGAGAGGAAGGCTGCATCTGACACTGGGTGTAAAATAATTTGTATTGCCACTAAAACAGAAAATGTCAATGGGTCGACTCAGTCTGAGAACAGTCTTGTTGATTTGGCTGTGAAGAATGGCACATTCTCTACTGCTGAACATGGGTTTCTGAAGGCGGATCTTGAAGTTCACAAAGTTGGTGACCATACTCGTTTGGAAGAAGCTATTAAAAATAACAGTGCTCCATCTATCAGAGAACTGCTCTTGGCAGGTGCTAACATAAAGCAGCAGTTGTCCGGAGGTAACTCTTACCTCCACATTGCGGCTGCTGCTGGCAAGAATGGAGCACTGCAGGCCTTACTTGAAGCAGGATTAGATCCAAGCACAAGGAACCACCTTGGCGAAATCCCGCTAGTATTGGCTGTCAAGGCGGGCAATGTCCAGGGGACAGAGATCTTACTGCAAAGAGTGGGTAATACCAGTTTGGAAACAGAGATGAGAAACTGTCTAAGTATGGCAGTTGCGTCAACAGATGTTGATATGTTACAAGTACTTTTGAAATATAAAACTTTAAAAGATTTAAGATTCGAAAATGATGACACCATAGCTCATTTGATAGTCCGTTCGAGTAATGCAGCTGAAATGCTTAAATTATTGAAAGATCATAGAGTGCCATTGAACATCAGAAACAAAGAAGGCCTTGCACCTTTACATATTGCTACTGACCCATCTGTTGTTAAAATGCTGCTAGACTTGGGTGCAGATGTCAATTTTACAACTAGAAATGGGGAAACAGCTCTCCATACAGCTTCGGCCAGTGGATCTCTGGAAGTAGTGAAGGTTCTAATTCAAGGTGGTGCAAGGATAGACATAAAGGATGATAGGGGTATCACGGCTCTTATGACTGCTGCAAAAAATTCGAAATCAAACATTTTAGTTATATATTTATTACTCAGCGGTGCAGATCTAACTCTCAAGAGCAAAAGAGAGCGGACTGCTCTTCACTATGCCGCTGAGGGCGGCTGTACTGATTGTGCATTAACATTGCTCGACCATGGATCAGATCCAAAAGCTAGGAGTATTTGGGGCTGGACACCACTGATAGAAGCATCAGAAGATGGCTTTTTGGATATGGTTAAACTTCTGATTAGCCGAGGAGTGCCTCTTAATGATAAGGATTGTGATGGAGACACAGCTCTACATAAAGCAGCACAAAGAGGGCACATTGACATAGTAAAAGAGCTTGTGGATCAAGGAGCAGATCTAACAGCTAAGAATAATGGGGGCTGGACACCTCTAATGGAGGCATCGCATAGGGGCTATTTAGATATTGTTAAATTTCTGATGGGCCGAGGAGCACCTCTCGATGATAAGGCTAACAATGGAGACACTGCCCTACATAAAGCAGTACGTAAAGGGCATATTGAGGTAGTAAAAGAGCTGAACAGACAGACATAAAGGATGTCTCTGATGATTGCGCGCAAATAATTCAAGCTCAATTTTTATTTCTGATTTATTACATGACTCAGACTAATGGGGATCGGATGACACTAATGTTTGCATCATTTGGTGGTAATTTTGATATTGATATAGGGCAAAGAGTTCCTCTCAATGATAGGAATAACAATGGCAAGATTGCCTTAGTCTTTGCAAGTAAGGAGTACATCAAAAATTACCTCAAATCAGGTGGGGTTGAGTAATATCTACATTACTGAGTGTACCGAAAAACCTTGATTTATTTTTATTTTTTCTCTTAATTAATTTCTGCATTACTTATGTTGATAAAGAGATTTTATGTATATTTAGCAGGTATATGAATTATTAAGGAATGGAAAGTATTTCCATATCAAAATCTTTTAAATAATTTTGTTTATTTGTTTTTTTAGCCAACCATACTCAAATTTAAAATATACAATATGCAAATAAATCTAAACTGTATTTATTATATTTTAAGAATGAATAATATTTTTTACTGAATGCCATTTATACTCTCGCAATACCTTTATCACTAAATATAATAAGAGATGATGATTGGGGGTGTGGTCAGTGAAGAACACAAAATTTCGGCCAGAATTTCAGGCCTTTATGAAGTCTAAGAACAAAAATTAGTTATCAACCTGAATGATAAAATAGATTACAGAAAAACTACAAACACGAGAAGATAACGGATAATATTGGTACAGATGTTGTATTGAAGAAAATATATTGTGTAATATGAGAATATTGAAACTGTATATAATATATATAGGGAAAATATTAATATTTAAATTAAGAATGAAAAAAGAGAATAATATAGATAAGAGTGTCAACTAAATAAATACAGATATAAAATTAGAAATTATTTAAAAATTGAAGTAATATAGAAAATATTTTTAAAAAAAGTATATGTATTTTTTTATGTGTATTATATAATTTTTTATATTTTCTATATTATTTCAATTTTAAATAATTTCCAATTTTTTACCTGTATTTATTTACTTGATTCTCATATCTTTGTTATTTTCTTATTTCATCCTTGATTTTAATGTTACTATTTTCCCTATATATTATTACGTACAGTTTCAATATTCTTATATATTGTAATATCCTCTTTTATGAGTAAATAGTTATTTTTATATATAAATGATTTTCGTTTTATTTTTATTTTATGTATCAACGTTAAATATTGTTCATTTGTTTTTTTGATCCAAAAAGCAAGCTAACCAATTTTCATCGTCTATAATAAATACATTATTCAAAACAAAGCCAAGATTGCGGTGCGAGTCCTTCCACAAATTCGTTGAATCATGGCCATGTTGAACAGATTAAAATATTTTAAAAACTTTATTTTAACTTCTCATCATAATTGAAATTACAATACATTTAAGAAAAAATAGAAGTTAAGACTAAGTATTAAAGAAAATTATTCGTAAAGGAAATCATAGAAAAAAACTCAAAACCATAGTGGTACAATCAATGTTGAGAACTAACAACGATAGAAGGGGAAGGAAGGTTTCGGTTTTTGAGATTCATTGCTTAGGCACATGACATTAGGGTATGATGTTTCCTGGATGAGGCAGTCCTCATCATCTTTCGGCCAGCTCAAGAGTGGACATCTTGAAAAAGAGGACATAGGAGAGTCTCCCAAGAAGAATAAGGGACTCTGTTTGGATCGCCAAAATACACACTTCGGTGGATGAGAAATGAGTAAAAAACTATTAGAGGAACAATGCTTTGTTTCGTTAGTGTTTGTTTACAGAAAGATTGGCAACAGTCAATGTTAGTTTGTTGAGAAAATCATCAAAATAAGATTCTACGAAATTGGTTAGTTTTGTTTTACTTAAAATTAAATACATTTGTAAAAGAGATATTAATAAAATTAAATGTTATTGATAGAAAAGTGTCAGTTCTGATTGCTTAGAAACCCGCCCTGAGATTAAGAGTCTACTGTATTATAAAATTTAAATAAAATTTTCCTATCTGTTAAATATTAAAGCTTTTCATTTGAAACAAAGCTGAACCTAAGATATGAGAATAAGTAAAAAACTTTTAAATTTCTTTTTTATTTACTTTTAATAATTCTTGAATATTACAATATGTTACTATAACATTGAGAGTGAAAGGAAATATTAACAGCATGAATTATGATTTTGGAATACTTTTGACACCTCTATTTTGGATGTTTTTCTACTGTTAGTTTACAAATATTTTAAGTACAATTTTTTTTAATGAATTTTTTTGGTTATTGTGTGGTGTCGTAATCATCAACAAATGGGTAACACCCCTAAAAAAGAGATAAATTAATAAAAAATATCTAAAACTAAAAGTCTTAGTAAATTCTGAATACTCTTAATGTGTCTTTTTAATCGTTCCTGAAATCTTATTTGGTTTGAAATTTTTATTTGGAGAAACGAACTGAGGTTATGGAATTCTTTTCTCCTATATTATAAGCTATTGTTTACCATTTGAATATTTTGATAAATATTCATCTTGATGTTAAAAACTGAAAAATTTCAAAATTTATCATTTCATAGTGGATCTTGAAATTTTCAGTTTATTTTGATCATACTATCACTCTCATTATACACATAATGAAATAAAGCTTACAATTTTTCACTTTTTTTCCAAATGTGTACTTTGTAAATCTGTTTTAATTTCTAGTTGAATTTAAATAAAAGAAAATGCCTAGAACCTGTTTAAGAATGTTCGAATCTCGGCCATACAAAAACTACATGAAAGATAAATTATCTGCAGTCATACAGAAAGTGTTGAGTTTTATCAAAGCTAAAAGCATTTAGTTGTGATCAAAGATGGTGTCTTTTACCACATAATGTTCTATCTATATAGGGAGCTAGTTTGATCACTCCCCTTCATATGAGGAAGATCCTGATTCTAAAGCAACTCACCAACATGTTGAGCAAATCAATATTAGAGACTTTGTTTAAATTACTTTTGCTAGATTTATATACCTACGGAAAATTCTCAACTGTGATGTATTGAGATAACAACTATGGAAAGAACTAGAAATGGTTCAGGAAAGAGATATTAAAAAAATTCAAAATTTCAAGAAGAGGGTAGACATCATTATCGAACATTCTTTTAGCTCCTGGTCTATACACTAACAACTTAACCCTGCTAACTAGGGATGCAGCACAGACATAGATGTTCTGAAAATCAATTTATTAAAACTAATGGTTTTTTAACATCCATGTTTTATTCTCTATGTTTATGTTTGTCTCAATTTTTCTAATTGCAAAAGTAAAATAATAAAAAAATTAAATATTATGAAAAGTTCAAATTCAAAATAAAAGGAGGAAACGGATTCCTATCAACAATGTGGTGGGAGGAGGAAGTACTTCCTACCTTCAGGCTAACAACGGGATAAAGATAATTAAAATGGCAGCCCACAATTAATTTATCACAATCAGAGCACTTCAATTTTGATTCCAGAACTTTCCATGAGGGTTTAAAAACATTTTAAACGAGAGCGACAGTTTTCCAAAAAACTGACAACCCATTGACATTTTACTCTTATAATTATAAGAATTCTACTGTGGTTAAAGTTGCAATTAAGTATTTGTCAGTAATGGTGACATCCGTCCCATCAGTTTTTTCTCTAACTTGTGGGATAGTTACTGATAAAAAAGTCGACTTAAGGGAGAAAAAGTTAACAAACTTCTTTTTTTACATATTGTGAATAGTAAATATTGGAGTATTTAATAACTTTATGCTCCAATAATTAATATTTACAGTAAAGAAAAATAAGCATGTTTAGTTGTTCCCCAAATGGTAGTTTTGCATCATTAATTCAAATTAGTTTAAATATTAATTAATTTTCAGAATGAGCTAGAAGATAGAGAGTTGCTTGCCACAGGCTATGTAGAAGACATGGCAGTCATTATGGCCAAGGATAGCAGAGCTAGATTAAAAAATGAAGCGTAATGATGTCTCATTGGAGAATAGTACATTAGGAGGAAATTAAGTCTGGCCCTAGCCAAGAGCCATATCTTACTCCTAAAAGACTCCACGAACAGGACTCACCTTATTATCCTGGACAAACAATGAAGAAGGGTAAGATCAGGTGAGGGTGTGATACACCTCTGAGTGTGTGAACGATAAGAAGAGATTTCGCCAGGTGTACTCGAAGGATAGGATCACTGACTGGATTAAGCAGCGGGTATTGTACAGCCCATCTTAAGGTGTTCAACCAAGCGCTGGGCTGCACTATAATCTAATTTGTAAATATGTCCCTAAAAATCAAATGGTAGCCCCCTCAAGCTGAATAAATTGTAAATGAAAAGTTAAATGAAGAATAGATTATTGCAGCAGCAGGATATGCAAGCATTTTAATTGCTTTAAATAATGTTTATATGAATATTAAGTTTTTTTTAAAAAAGTCATTTTAATTTTTACAATACATTTAGTTCATAGCATTAGCATAGGATGTTATTAGAACCTCCCCCCATTACGCAGTTAATTTCATAATATGTCCCTTCTTGAAGAGTACGAATTTATAAAATATTTCACATTTTACAATTCACTATTTTTTTTTTAAATAAATAAAATACATTCTTGCTCGTGAAAACTTTTGGGAGGCACTGTATGTGATTGTAGATTTAAGTATCGTTTGTTGAAGGGTGATGCTAATTTGAAGGCGGTTGGTTCTTATTGGTTTGGCAGATAACCAAGCTTCCTTTTCTTTAAAGAGAAGACTTTGGCAAGTCTCAGCTGAACTTTGAGGTGGTAGAAAATTCGTTCAGAAGATTGAGGTAGTTTATGATTTTTTTGTGGTTTAAATCTGTTGAATTGCATGTTTGATTCTCATAACATAAATTCGGCATATATATTATTATTTTTTAAAAGTGTTTGATCAGATCTGCCTCTTATAAACTAACTTTCAATGGCCAATGATTATTTGGCTTTCCTGAAGTTATTTTAGTATATCCTCTAATTAATTTTTATATTTGTGAATATTTAGGTGAATGAATTATTTTACTATTTGAGTAGAATTTATACATAATGCTTTTAGTCATTATATGCAGGACTTTACTGTTTAAAACCTATAGGATTTACAATATACTAAAACAATATTTCTTTCTTCTGATATTTGTAGTTTGACTTATCAATTTTGCACTATATTTGTTCAGTCATATATTAAAAAATGGAACATTAATGTAAATGAACTAATAAAACTAATAATATATTCACGAGAAGGAGACCGCCCATAATTCACAACATAGTTACTAATGTTTAGAGTCTGTCACTACTATTATTAACATTCAGATTATCAGATCAAAACATATGAATGAGAATAGTAAAAAATTATTTCTGTATACTGAAATTTCAAGCATGTTGTCTGTCTCACAGCTTTTGACAATTAAAGAATACACCTACTTATTGGCACAAAACTTTTTCTGTCTTTACTCCTGTTTCCGACAACATTTTATTACAAGATCACTAAATATGAAAAAACTTGTTTATTGTATATGTTTTATCTTTTAACCAAGAGTATTAATTTTTTTTTTCTTCATTATTTATAATTTATGTTTTATTTAATTTATTGACTTTTTGATTACTTTTTATTGTGTAGATTTTTTTTTTTTAATTTTGCTGCTGTATAAAATTAAAAATATGTATTCAAAGGAAATTCAAAGCACCTCACTATATCATGCTAAGGTGCTTGCGTTCTAACTTGTATCTTGTGTTTATTATAGCCGTTTGGCAAACTGTAAATAACAATTAATTTACAGTTTGATGAATAATTTACAGTTTAATGAATTTCTCTTGAATAAAAATAAACAAATACTTTCAAGTGTTTACTTTTATAAAAAGTATTCACTATTTATTATTTTTAATATTTTTAAGCAATTACTTGTTTTCATTTAAATAAGAGTCTCCTTTTTACTTAAAAGTAAATACAGGAAAAACCATAAAAATATTTATTCAGAAGTATTTGCTTATACTTTAAGTAAACACTGGATTTGTTATCAGCCTAGATGACATGTTCCAACCTGCCTGCTCTGTAATCCCCAGTAGTTCTCTCTTCATTTGTCTCAGAACAAGCTTCTATTTTAGTCTTTTCTTATGTATGAGTGTAATTATAATATAATTATGTCGAGTGAAGAAGAAGTACAGGCTATCCCGGATTACTGTAATCCTGTGTCACTCAAAAAACGAAGAAATATTTCGATCTTTTGCCAAGAACTAAGAGCTTCTCCTCATGTTTCTTCAAAATCACTTAGAAAATGATCAGAAAGGTAATCAACACTTTCACTTGAAAAACACAACAAAACTTAGGGATTATCCACTTATAATTCTTGTCTCTGTTTAATTTTTTACCTTCTGTATACTTATAAAGTTGGCCAGAGGTAGATTTGAAGCCAGAAATTTTAATTAAAAACATAAATGCTGCATAATAGTGCAAAAAATACAAGCGACTTCTTTTATCACAAAGTTATTATTTATCTTTATTCAATTGAAAATAAGAGTTCGCTGGGAAAATTATAAGTAAATAATTACGGATGAAGTAGTTTCTGGAAAATTTAGGGTTTATTTATTTCATTAAATAAACACTGCAAATTCAGTGAACAATGAATGAATTTTATTCAAGTGGTTGTAAGTAAAGACTCATAAAACACAAAGTAAAAGCAAAAACTTACTTTTATTTAACAGACCCAATAAAAGCAATTATAAAAAAAAATTACTAACAATATTATTTCTGTGGTTTAATACTATAGAAAGCCATAGAAGGAATTTATTTTCTCTTGATTAACCCCGCAGTGAAGAGAAATAGGAAGGTTTATCTCAACGTTTCCTAAATATCCCTGACAGTAGTACAGAACATGTATTTATTTGTAAATTCAAACCTTGGTGTATATATATACCATAGTAATGGTGAATGATGTAAATATTTTTTACAGGCATTGATTCCAGAATGGTCTTTGTTACAAACCATTACCTTGGCTGTCTCCATCTAAAAGGCTCAGTGGCCGGTTGTAGAAAACGGTTTCTTCTTCAAGATTTTACAATATTATAGTATAAAGTAAGTGACAACCTTTCGGATTAAAAAAAATGTTGTGTATATTAAAAAATATTTAATGTTTGAGATTACACTTATTCAGTATTGTTTATACAAGAAAGGTCTGTTAAGGGATAAATTGAATAATCATTGACCAAATTAAAATTACAATTATACCATCTTGGAGTTATAATACGATCATTTCAAAATCTAATGTAAATACAAACATTGTAAATATGATAAAACAATTAGAATAGAAAGAGTGTAAAGACATTATATAAAAAGGAGGAAATATATTAGCAATATAAATATAAATTAATAAAGTTCTAATAAATAATTAGTATAGAGATAAGTGATAAATTTTCAGTATTGAAGTTCGTTCCAAGGGTTTAATTTTCTATGTTTTTTTTCCTTTCTCAATATTGATTTTCTTGTTGGAAATTCTTTGGTACAATTGTCCATTATCTAATTATACAAGGAGTGTATTAAAAATTAAATTAAATCTGTACTCCAACAATCCATGAAGGTTTCCTGCTTCCCATTAGGAGAATATAAAAATAATCAATTAAATAAAAATATATAGATATTTGTCTTTTTTCAATTATTAAAATGATTTATACGAGGAGAGGATGGTTGGAGGGTGTGGTAAAAATATAACAGAATTAAGTTGAAATAACTTATTTAATTGTGCCAACGTTTCGGACAGAATTTCTATCCTTCATCAGGGCTAAGAACAAAGAACAAGATAACAATCAATGAATACAAAAAATAAAAAATAAAATATAAACAGAATGAAATAAAGTAAATAATCAAATTAATAGAATTAAAGTGATGAAAGAAGTGGAAAATAAAATTTATTGTAATAATAAAAAATTATTTAATAAATAAATAGAATTCTATATAGTTTGTAACTTAATTCTCATATCTAAAGAATATTTTTGAAGATAACAAGGTCAAATAAAAATATTAAATATTTAATAAATATGAGAATTTTTATTTTAACATTATATAATAGACTCTTACTCTCAGGGCGGGTTTCTACGCAATCAGAAACAGAAACTGACACTTTACTACTAATAACAATTAATTAAATTAATATCTCTTACAAATATATTTAATTTTAGTTAGAACAAAACTAACCAATTCTTCCTTGACAAAACTAACGAACTAACATAGTCTTCTTTTTATGATTGATAAGTTTTGATGTCTTCTTTTCTAAAATGCTATGTCTAACTGTCAACAATAGCTTCCAGTTCTTCCCAAAAAGCTATGTGTAACTCTCAACAATGGCTTCCAGTCCTTCCCCCTTCCAGCGGACAGACGCCCTCTCACCAGGCAATCCAAACAACGAGTCCTTTATTCTTCTTAGTTGACTCTTTGATATCTCCTTTTTTCAAGATGTCTACTACTGAGAGTAGCTAAGGGATCTTCCGGACATCCTGCCTCTAGGCGATGTCATCCATCTCCTGTCTAAGCAACGGATGATCAAAAACCAAGTTTTCTTCCGTTCCCTTCTCTCATTGTTAGTTCTCAATATCGATTGTAGTACTACGGTTTTCATTTTTTTCCTATGATTTCCTTTATGAATAATTTTCTTTAATACTTATTCTTAACTTCTATTTTAAGAATCAAAAACAAAACTAAAATCATTTATGTATAAAAATCAACTATTTATTAAAAAAGAGCATATTACAGTATATATAGGTAATTGAATAAGTAAGTAAAAATAACATAATTAAGAAAGTAAAATAATAATTTGAAGTTATATAATGCAAAGAAATATGAATGGTTTAGTCTATTAATAATTTAAAAATTAAAATTATGAAAAGAAAAAGAAAATTGAGAGAAAGAAAATATATATAACTAATGAAATATGTAACCATAATATTAGATAAAGAAGCAAAATATGAAGTTAAGTTTAACCAAAAAGTGAATAGAAAAAAAAAATAGAAACATAACAATAATAATATATAGTGAGCATGACTAATAATGTGAGTAAGGGAAATTAAGAAAAAAATTGAAAGAGAGGGGGAGGGGGTAAAATAAAGATAGGAAAAAAAAGAGAACAAAGCATAAAACACACCTGTTAGCTTGAAATTTTATCATGAAGTGAGTTCTGCTGCATGAATGGCCAGACTCAGAATTAAAAAATATATTACGGCTATGAAATATTTTTTTAGAGGAAACGTAAATGGAAAAGTGGGTAAAAAAATAAAAAGTAAAAAATATTTAGAAGAGGAAAGCACATGAGAGGGCGAGGACAAATGATTTTAGAAAATGTAGAAAAAAATATATATGTTACTAGGATGACAAAGTACCGGAAGATGACAAAGTGTCATAAGTATTTGAAAACAGTTAAAAAGAGGAAACGTATAAAAGGGTGACGAGACAAATGGGTTAGAAAAAGTTTAAAAAGTGAAATCATACTCTACAAAGTGGGTGGAAAACAAAATAAATAAAATTAAAAAAAATAAAAATTACTTTTTTAATAAATTAACTATTTGCGAATGTGTAAACAATAAGTTGTGCTTGTCGGTTTTTAAATTGACGGAAGAAGGTTAGGATATAGAAGATTTTAGAGATGAGCCTTTTATCATGTTTACGAACTGAGTAGTATAGACATATTGTCAAAATAGAAGAAATGATTTAAAGAAAGAGAATGTTCTGAAAGTTTTGAGGCAGAATCATTATGTGAGAATATTTGCGTTGTTTGATACGGTTTTTTAAGAGATTTTTGGTTTCAATAATGTAAGCAGTATTACAATTAGTGGTGGAGCAAGGGATGCGGTATATGATATGTGATCAGTATAGAAGAGGGATAGGGTCTTTTAGTTTTGAGTAAATATTAGATAGTGTGTTGTGAGGTCTAAAAGCAATACGAAGGTTAGGTATAGCAGAATGTAAGAATTTTTGGATACTATCGGAAAGAGAGGGGATGTATAGTAGTGACCTGTATAAGGGGGTAGATAGATAAAAGGGGTTGTGAAGAATTAGGTGAAGTGGTAAGACAATTTTTGTAGTTGTATACAAGTTTATGAATGATATGGAGGGGGAAGTTATTAGCTAAGAGTATTTGTTTAATGGGGTGTGTGATTTTTTTTCATTGAAATGGGAATCAGAAAGGGAAAAAGCTACATTAATTCTTTGATGGTAAGGATGTTGGGAGTGGTAATTTAGAAGTCTGCCTGAGTAGGTTGGTTTGGTGTACCAGTCAGTGGATATGGTGTCTGGGTTTCTTACAATGAGGAGGTCAAGGAAAGGAAAGGAGTTATTTTTTTCAATTTCTACTGTAAAATTAAGACGTGGATGGTAAGAATTTAACCCCCCCTAATTTTCTTTTTTTCTTGGTTTTCCTTACCCACGTTATTAAGAGGTTGTCACTTTATTATTAGGACTCTCTTACTGAATTTCTCATTTGTATTTTAATTTTTTTTTCTGTAGGTTATGGAGCATTTCAGTTGTTTTCGATTTTCTCATGGAGCTGAAACTTAGAAAGAAGAAGAAAACTGAAATCAGATAAGGAGCAGTTAAATCAATGTCTGCAAGACAGATCATTGTCTACTACAGGGCAGTTGCATGACTTTTTTTAAATTTAAGTTTACTTTGTTGTACTTTTCAATGCGTTGACTGCCACAGTATTTTTCAAGATTTTGGTATAAAAAGTCAATTTAATTGAATGATATTGCATTACTAAAAACTCTTATAGAAAAAACTCTACAATAGAAACCGTTCAAAAGCATATATAATGACTTCATGGAAGCTAATTATGAATTATTTCTTGAATGCAAAGAAATGTTTTTACCCTTTGGACTCGAGACTTTTTTTTGTACGACATATTAAGTAATCAACACAACAGTACCTAGTGGCGACATATAGTCGCTATTCGAATTACAATAGAATTTACCATGTCCACATATTGTCAACATTCGAGTGCAAAAGGTTAACTGATACAAAGTATAAATTACGTGGAAGTTGGCAGTCAGTGTGTTATGTATTATCTAGATGTATTTAATATTTTACAACAACAACAATCAACAAGAAACAACCAAATATGAGTTTTTGATAAAATGGCATCTAGTACCTTTTGGACTAATATCTAAAATAGAAATTACTTGACTTATAGTGGTAAATTAACTTTAATTTAAATTGTGCTCTATATTTTGTGATTGGCACTTTAGGAGTATTATTTTAACTTTTATGTATTTTTTTAAAGGTAGATTTATGGAATTATTGATCTCTGAATAACATTGTAATATTCTTAAATTGTAAGGTTAATTAATATTATTTCAACTCATATTTCCATAACACCCAAAACACAAGTTTATTTAAATACTGTTTAACTTAATCTACGCTGTTCTAATACTTTGTACCTATCCCTAACTTATGATCTAACCTAGAAGTAAAATTGTTTATCTTGACCAAAAGTGTACAATGACGCGTATGTGCTTGCACTCTGCTGTAACAGAGAGAAAGATCACTTCCAAATTCACGGTTTTTCATCTAACCTCACCTCACAGAAAACTAACAACACACCAGACTCCACATCAATGTCCATCAATTAAATCATTAAAAAAACATACCATGTTTCTCTCCCTCTCTGCCTGCTACATCCAGCAAATCCGCCGCCATCATCAATTGTTCTGTCTCGTCCATTACAATACTATTTCTTTATACTTAATACCTACATGGCAGCAACCAATTGATAATTTTTTTAAGATATAGAAATGATGTACATTAGATTTAGTTTATATGCTATTGTATGCACGAGTTTTATTGTTGTGTATTATAGTGTGGTTGGTTATTAAGGTGTCTTGTTCAATGATATAAGTACAAGATCATTTTCTAAAACACCATATCTTCAACATGATATAGTTCAACAGCTGATAATTGATTAAATTCTATAGCCTGAGGTATTTTTTTCTATCTTCAAAAATGTTTATTGTTATTTTTCACAGTTCAAATATCTATACAATTCCGCTCTAAGTTCCTTATTTAATTTTAATTGTGATTCAAGGTGGGAGTATATGTAATTTCTTCTACATAGTTGTTTGATATTTTATCATATCATTCTTTGTCATTAGTAGGGCTAGAGTTTTCATGTAATTAGAAATACCAAATATATATGTATAAAGTAAATGACCCTATGGTGGACGTGTTAAGGAGAATGTGGACTTTGAACCTGAATCATGTCTGACCTGTTGGTATCATTACATTAAACTTCACTTATTCTGATCCACCAACACTTCCTTTGTTGGTTTACTTCTGTTAGAAGTGCAAAATAATATTCTAATAAGTTTACATTTTTTTCCCCAAGTGTTAATTAAAATGACTGCTGAGTAGACACATAAATTCCATTATGATTGAATAGGAGTGAGTAGGGCACTTTTTTTTTTTTTGTTCCCCCTTCCTGGCATTGCTGCCATACGGGGTTCGGCAACAGTGGGGTAGTGCGTTAGGATTGCGCATGCCACTGCTGCCAATAAACATATATTTTTTTTAACCTTTATTTTCATAAATTATTTACAAAATTAATGGTGGAGCCATTTAATTTTTTTGGGGACAATTAGTTCTAAAAACGTGGTGCAGCCCAGCACTCGGTTGAGTGCCTTAAGATGGGGATACACTTTATCCAGTAGCATCCATCCAGTACGTCCAACACGCCTGGTCCGCATCCATCCAGTTGTCACCTCCAGTACGCAGCCTAGTCCAGCCCTCCTGGTCTCAGCCTGCTTCTTCGCTGTCATCTTCATCTTCCATTGGTGGCTCGCCAACCCCATGCAGCCAAGCCCTTCCAAATTTAGAATGCGTTGGCCCGAACACTTCCCTCCACCCGTAGATGAATTCCCTGAAGTACGGGTAGTTCTCCTCCATCAGGAGAGGAAAGTCCGACTCGGCGAGGGCGAAGATCCCGAATTGCACCTCTTAGGATTGGTCTAAGGCTGTGGACGATCATGTGCTCCAGGACCTTACTAGCTACTGGGAGGAGGCATATTGGTCGATAGGATTTAGGCGGTTCCTTATCCTTACCACCTCCCTTGTAGACCAATCTCAAGTCTGCGATCCTCCACTTGTTTGGAAAGTACTCCTTATCCAGGCACTCATTGAATATATCCAATAGCTCTTCCTCGATATAAGGGGCACTGTTCTTGAGGATTGCAGCATCTATGCTATCTAGTCCTGGAGCCCTTCCTATCCTTTGTCTGTCCCCGGCAAGACGAAGGTCCCACATATCCCATGGTGGACATAGGTCGGTACCTGGTGGGTATAACGTGGAGCTTCTAACCATTCCATCATCTGCATTATCCTGGGACGGATCATCCCTAGTGTATGTATAGTCTATATACTTCTTGGCGGCCTCCTCCAAGGTGGTTGCCTGGGCATCTCTCACTCTAATAGCCGCCATCACTTGTAACGGCTTAATCTTTCCCAGTGCCACCCTTTATGGAATACCCCAGGGATTCTTTTCTGATTCCTCTACGATAAATTTGTTCCAGGATTTCTTCTTCTGGCAACGCACTATACCGAAACATACCCTATACCTATGCTTTGATTCTTCTCAGAGTGCAAGCCTCCTCTCGTCGTTTCTGCACTCCTGGTACCTACGCCTGGCTCTGTAGTATTCTTTTTTTAACTGCGTTAGAGCCGGCGTCAACCATGGGACCGGAAGTACTCTCGCCCTTCGGCGATGGAGGGTAATACTCGCTGCTTCAGTGATGCCCCCAATAAGCATTGCCACTCTGCGGGCAATCTCAGGCTCCTCATCTATCGGGGTCATCTCCTCCCATTCCCTGTCAGCTAGTATTCCCTCCTATTCACTGGAAAACGCTCTCCAGTTCACCGATCGGGTCACAAAGGCCTTTTCTACTTCTGGGGCACCACCTTCCTCCTCCACCACACTGAAGGCTATGACCCGGTGGTCGGAGCTTGTGTCTGACCGAAGGGTCTAGTCTGCAATACGCTCTGCTATGGGAGCTGTGGTAAGTGTCACATTTATCCAACTCTGGCCCCGCGCTCCAACAAATGTGGGACCAGAAGGCTCATTCATAATAACCAGCTGACACCTGGCCATGCATTCTTCTACCAACCTCCCTCTAGCATCTGTGCTAACAGAATCCCAGACCGTGCTCCACGAATTGGTGTCGGAACAGACTCACCCTACCGCGCTGAAGGGTATTGTTGGCTGCTTGGGTGTTGGCGCCCGCCAGGGTTGCCACTCTCAATTCCTGACTCTTCCTTCATCGGCGCTACCTCCTCTTATTCTCTATCCACCAATATCCCCTCCAGTTCACTGGAGAAGGCTCACCAGTTTGCCGATTGGGTCACAAACCCCCTTTCCTCTGCTAGGGCTCCGCCTTCCTACTCCTTCACTACACTGAAGGCTATGACCCGGTGGTCGGAGCTCTTGTCTGACCTTAGGGCCCAGTCCACTATTCACTTCGCCATGGTAGCCGTGGTCAGTGTCACGTCTATCCAACTCTGGCCCTCACACACACGAATGTGGGGCCAGAGGGCTCATTCATAATGACGAGCAGACACCTAGCCATGCTCTCTTCCATCAGTCTCCCTCTGGTGTCTGTGCGAACTGAAGGACCCAGGACGTGCTCCTCAAGTTGGTGTCGGAACAGACTATTGCATTATAGTACTTGAGTATAACAGCCTCCATAGCAGCGATACTATCGTTGATATCTTTGTTGTTCCTTCTAGGCGGCATGTACTACGAAACAAGGGTGAAGGAGATTCTTCCCCACTTCACGTAACATGCCGCCTGATTTGCTGTGGTGAATTGCTTCAGTTCTATAACATCGAGGGAGGTATTAACTATCACAATGGCCGCTCTAGGCCTCCTCTCACCACTGCCCAAAGTGACCACCCTCGACGTCACACCAAACTCTATAACCATATTGTTCCTACAACATGGTTCCTGGATTACCATGATGTCGACCTTTCGGGTGAGAGTTCTAAGTTCGTCCGCGACCACTCGTCTTCAGCCCATATTGATCTGCAGGATCTGCAGCCTATGCATAGCGCGTTCTTTTTGTCTGCACGACCATCTTCTCCAGGTGTAATGGGCATTCCCTGATGCCCGCACAATGTTGCAGATCTTTCCCCTCTCTGCCTTGCTCGCTACAGTTTCTGCAACGTGGTGTCAGTGCCTTCTTCTTTGCCGGACATTCTTTGATTTTATGCTCCGTGCCAAGACACCACTTACATGCCTGGTCCTCTGTGCATGCCTTGGCAGGGTGTCCATACTTCTGACACCGCAGGCAGAGCAGGGTAGTCTCGGGGTAGTCTTCGCTTGGGCCCGGGACCAACCTATACACCTCTTCATCCTCGCTGGAATCCTCCGTCATGTTCCTTCCCTGGCATATGGGGTTCTCACTCCCTTTCAAGGGCATTGGAGCCGGGGCAGCATCATGATATCTCGCTACTGGTGGCTCCTTTTTACTTTTGGGTTCTTGCTGCTTGGTCTTCTTCTGTGGCTTAGCCATTGTTAAAATCTCCTCATTTACCATCGAAGGCCTGCTTCTTTCTTCACCCACCGTTAAAGTCTCCGGGATTTTCAAACTTCTCTCTTCGTTTCCGGCCATGATATGGGCCCCGGAAGGAATATTTTAACTTCCCTTGATGATAGACCTTCCCCTCTTGGGCAAGTTGCACGGCACAACACCACACCAACCACTCCAGCCACTCCAGACACCTAACTCCAACACCCAATTTATCTTATAACTTTAAAAATCTATAACTTACCGGTCCGCCGATTGGGGTCCTGTAAGTATTTGTTTTTTTCAGCTTTTCGTGCTCTATACGATTGTCTACTGCACGATGTGATAAACCACCTCATGGTCCCACTCTTTACCTTAATTACGTCAAAACTGCTCGGTAGAATTGGTTCAAATTACACTATGCACGAAAACACTTCTGTACCAATGTTTTGGCACACTCCTGTTCTCAAAAAAATCTCTACTAGCACTTTAATACGCAACGAATACTAACAAAACTCACTGAACACATCCTCTCTACTCGGCAGTCAGTAGACAACTCTCGTGAGTAGGGAACTATCTCACTATTGCTCGGTCTTTCCTTAAAGAGTGATGGAGATTCCTGCACCCATCTCCTTCTCCAGTTCCGCCATAGTCATATATGGCTCAGTATAGTCATTTTGTGGCTCAGTTCCATTTGCTTTTTAAATATTGGATTGTGATTGGAATCCAAAGGTTCTAAGAATTCTTTCTCTTAGTCCTGCAACTTGATTTTCTTGTTTCCGGTTATATTTTGGTCACTTTTTTTTGTCACATCTATCTTCATATTATTTAATTTTTTTTTTTTAAGCTGATCTACCATCACTGAAGATTTTTCTGTATTTTTCATAAATTATTCTCTGATTCCCTTCTAGACTTAATCTTTTGCCTGTATGATTCCTGATGGATTAGGAACATGAGGAAAATACCCCTGGAGGAGGAGACCCCACCGCCGCTAGGAATGGGGAAGAACAAGACAACACAGACCATGTTTAGTTTAGGTATTCCCCGGAGTAAAAGTTGGGGGATATTACCCAAATTAATTTTTATATGCTGGTATGGCTGGTTTAAGACATGTACTGTATTAGGAATAAATTATAACTTTGATGAACAAAGTAAAATGCCTCTATTTTTGAATGGTTAATGACAATTGCTTATGTTTGGCAAACATGATTACAATTTGTATTATTGTGTTAGATATTAATTTTGATAGTTGATTACATTAATGAATTAGATTACAATTACTTGCTGTTAATTTGGTTTTGATTTATAGTGAGGATTTGTTCTTCTACTGTGTTCTTTAGTTCCTTCATCCTGGTTTCGTTCCCTGCCTGGCAGTGTTGATTAATCTATTCACTCATCATGAGAAATAGTTGACTGCTAATTACCCTAGACAGCCTGTGTTCAGTATTCTTTCACTTACCTCTTCACTTTCAAGGAGTACTTAGCTTACTTCTTTTTTCTCCCACTAGATGGCAGCATTTTCATATTCATTTTGAGTTCTATTCAAATGTGAGGGGGAACATTTTCTCCAAACAGACCATCTACTATGGTATTTGGCATATGACTGTCATCAAGGAGAAGAGTCCTGAACGAATTCATGGAAGAAGGTCTTACATGGCGATACCCGTGATAAGGCTGGTCGTAGCTTGGCGATGTTCTTTAATTCCTCTAGTGGAGTATGAGGGTCATATTTTTTATTGTTTTCTTCTAAAAATTCGCCTGCTAGACGGATAGGACAACCATATATTCCTTCGGCTGTAAGGAAGATGTGTTGTCATGGAGGTTAGTTACTGTTTCCGGCTTATGGTTGAAACCATGAGTAAGTGGGCGATGGTAATTAATTCTAATGTCAATTGTTTTAATGTCACTTCAGAGGAAGGAGAACTCTTTTAGAAACCACACTCTGTTGTGCCTCAGGTATAGCTTTTTGTTTCAGTGACAGATATCGGCAAGCAAACACAGGATATTGCATCCCCTTTCACAAAAGAGTTGAGCAGTACCAGCAACAGAAACTAGGTGGCTGAGCCTCCATATCAGTGATGGTACCAGGTCTGTAGACGTTTCCCGCTAGAGGAACACGAATTTGTTTTTGGATTATAAATTTTTTTTTCATATTCATCCCTATTGAGAACGATAATTGGGTTTAAGGGAGCTAGTTTTTTATGAAGTTATCAAAATAAATATTGCTAAAAAGTTATCTGAAGGAAGGAGAACTCTTTTAGAAACCACACTCTGTTGTACCTCAGAAACAGCTTCTTAGTCCAGTAACAGATATCGGCAAGTAAACACAAGACATCGTGTCCCCTGTCACTAGTAAGTTGAGGAGTACCAGCAACAGGCACTGGGTTGCTGAGCCTCCATGTTAGCAATGGTACCAAGTCTGTAGACGTTGTCCGCTAAAGGAACACAAATTTTTTTATGGAGTATAAACATTGTATTCATTCCTTTTTAAGGACAGGACTTGGGTTATAAGGGAGCTAGTTTTTATAAAGTTATTAAAATAAACATTGTGGACCATTGTTTTGATATTCTCATATTTTGAGGTTTAATAAATATTTATTAAATATTTGTAAAGGAAATATAAGATGAATTTCAATAACAAAATACATCTGCAATAAGGCCGAGAGCTGACTATTGATGCCATACCTTTTGGTCAGAGGTTTCCATCTCATGAGTTGATAACTTCACTGTGCTTTCAGCTACCAGCTTGGCAAGGAGAGCCATAGCGTTCAATCTAAATCCAGCGAAAAATGAACTTTCCTAGAAGCACATTCTGTAGTGCCTCAGACAGAGGCTGATATGAACATACACTGTGGGCTGCTAAGATTTATGTCAGGTATGGTACCAGCTCTGCAGGAACGTAAACTTGTTTATGAATATATTTTTTTCATATTCCTTCTATATTGAGAACAATTCTTGGGTTGTAAGGAGCTTGTTTTTGTGAAGTTACTAAAATAAACATTGTGGACCATTGTTTCAATATTCTTTTATTTTGAGGTTTTCTAAATATTTTATTAAATATTTAAAAAATTTTAGAAGAGAACTTCACTGTGCTATCAGCTACCAGCTTGGCAAGGAGAGCCATAGCATTCAATATAAATCCAGCGAAAAATGAGCTTTCCTAGAAGCACATTCTGTGTTGAGCCCTTTATTGTATGTTGATGGAGTTCAGTAAATAAATCGTGAGGAAATTTAGGAGAGAAATTTTTGTTAACCTATTAATTAAGAATTAATATAAATTAGAATATTTTTAAGAAACAAAAATAAATTCTTAAAGTGGCAGATTGCTTAGTTTTTAGTAACTAAATTACAATATAAAAGGGAAGGAGAGAATAGTTTCGAGTTTCACACAGTATCTACTCGTACCATTGCTGTAATAACTAAAAATAATAGATAATCTAGTCCTTTGTCCAAAATGGTAGCTATATAAACAGTGCAGATTGAGAACATATAATTGAAGCATGATAATTTATGTTCATTTGTCTGAATGAGTTGTGCAATTATCTAATGAGGGGAAGCGAAAAATTCTTTCATAATAACTTTTAGTAATTTATCCATTACAATGTTTTGAGGTCATCGCCCCATTATCAGGCACTCTACAATTTATATTAACAAATTTCATATTATGCATACCCCACAACAATAATTCGACAACATAAACTCAATATAAACAATCTTTATTAACATTACTTTTATAATGTCAAATTTTATAAATTAATCTAATCTCCTTATTTATCTATCTTTATAAAAATCACAATAATCATTATCCCTGTCTGTTGATACTGATTGCATATTTTAAATTAGGAGGTACTTTTAAAACAAACATTATTGTTATATGCAATTAAGATTATCCTAATAATATTGATAACCAACAGATTACCTCCATACTAAATACTTCATACCTCTGTTCATTACAAAGATGAAATTTCTTATTAAATTCTTTATTTAAACACAGTGACAGAACGTCATTGTTAAAATACTATTATGCAACATAATACTATCCAGATGGTTTACTAATTATATTTCTAATTGATTTATGAGGTCTGTCTATTGTGTACTTCAATTATTTTGTCTTAAAATAATTAAAGTCTGGCTCAGGACAAGACTTGAGACTTTTTTTTGCTTCCAACTGTCCTTTGATTAAATTAGTGCATTTATATAAAATGGTACAGATGGTGAACATAAGATTAAAGCAATTTTAATTTTATTTGATATCTTGACATCTTGTGCAGCAAGACCTGTCTCCATTAGGAAATATTTTTTTTTAATTTGGCACAAAAGCTGGCCGCAGTGCTTTTTTGCCAAATTAATTAATTAACAATTCCTGCTCTGTTATATGTCTATCCTTGACCTTTTCCAATGTCTTCATTAGAGGATGTGAGACATATTGATCGAAAAGCTTTATGATCTTTATAAGATCCCTTCCCCGGTTTGGGTATATAGCACACCCTGGATGTCCACCATCTGGTTGGGGTTTATCCAAGTGCTAAGCTACCTCTGAGGAGTTCAAGAATATGTATTCTGATCACTGGTATGCCTTTCTGCAGCAAGGCAGGAAAGATTCCATCAGTGCCAGTTGATTTGAATGGTGATAAAGAGTTAATCGCCTATTCGATTTTATCGATAGTTATAATACTATTGGCTTTCTCCCAATCCCTACTAGTACTGTAATTGTTGAAAGTGGGAGAAATGTAATTGTACTCCAGGAATTCACAATTAGGGAAGTGGAATTCTGCTAAAACACAAAGGGTTTCTCGTTCAGTGGAGGTTGCATAATCACCTTTTTTTTAGCATACCAATTATTTTTTCCTTTTTTTTTCTTTATTCTTTTATTAAATTTTTTACTGTGGTGCAGCCCAGTACTAGGTTTAGCACCTTACTGATGGAGCTGCTATTTCAGGAACCCCGCACGTGGGACACCGGGGGTCGATGTTCTTTCCAAAGCTCTGCAGCTTTCTCCGAAATCCCCCGTGTCCTGTTAGGATCTGTGAGACCCAATAGTCTGGGAGGACCCATTTAGACTTCAATCTAGGAAGGACGGTAGGGAAGAATTTACTCAAAGTAGTGCCCTTCTGGCTTGCTACCCACTGTCCATTTCACTCCAGTATTAAGTCCTCCCGCAGCATATTCTTCCATAAGTTTAGAGTCTCGCCGATCCCTTCTCGGAGCTCCTTCGGTAGTGCTTCTAGTCTAATCTAACCTGCCTCTTTACTTCATATTTAAGGTCATCCTCCCTGAGGATGAGGTCCAGGGGCATCGCTCTGGCCAGTACCTGCACCGCCTCATGTGACACCTTTCTGTATGTCTTTGTGACCCTCAGCAGAGCCAATCTCTGTATGGTGGCCAGTCTTCTCTTCTGTGTCTGCTTGAGGTTTCAGCTCCACTCAGGGGATGCTTACCTCAGAATACCCAAGATCACACCATTGTATATGATCATCGTTGCAGGTTACCTGAGGCCCCAAAATACACCCCCTATCCTACTTAATCCATTGAGTGACAGTGTCACCCTGTCCTTTATATACACCAGGTGAGAAGTGGCATCGAATCTTCTTCTTATCCTCACACCAAGATATGTCACCTCCTCACCCAGTCTTACCCTCTCTCCTTGGATATCCAGGGTGATGGGATGAGCCCTGTCTGTGGAGCCTCTTATGAGTATGGCCTGAGTCTTGGCTGCTGCCCAACTCAACCTCCTCTTCACGCACCACTCTCCTACGAGACTGGCACACCTCTCTGCTTCTGTCTTTAGTCTGGATCTGCTGTTCTTGGCCACAATGACTGCCAGGTCGTCGACATAGGCCGTGGCAAGGAATCCCTTGTCCTCTAGTTCCCCCAGCAACTCATCGAATACTAGCTTCCACAAAGCTGGTCCTAGGACCGAACCCTGCGGACATCCTCTTTCGATTTTTCTCTTGACCTTGTACTAGTTACCCCTGATCCTGACACTCCTGTTATTGAGGTAACTACCTATGAGGGAGTATAGATTACTGGGGGTGTCAAGCTCTTGCAGCCGCCGTTAAACATGATCAATAAGACATATTTCTCCGCCCTGTCCTCCACGTCCCTACGCACTCTCAGCAGCGCATCCGTAGTTCCCCTGCCACGGGTCGAGCCGAACTGCCATGGATGACTTGCAGCACTTAGGATTGGTCTAAGGCTGTGGACGATCATGTGCTCCAGGACCTTACTAGCTACTGGGAGGAGGCATATTAGTCGATAGGATTTAGTCGTTTCTTTATTCTTACCACCTCCCTTGTAGAGTAGTCTCAAGTCTGCAATCCTCCACTTGTTTGGAAAGTATCCCTTATCCAAACACTCGTTGAATATATCCAACAACTCTTTCTCGATATAAGGGGCACTATTCTTGAGGATTGCAGTATCTATGCTATCTAGTCCTGGAGCCCTTTTGATCCTTTGTCTGTCCATGGCAAGACGTAGTTCCCACATATCCCATGGTGGACATAGATCAGTACCTGGTGGGTATAACGTGGTGCGTCGAACCATTCCATCATCTGCACTATCCTGGGACGGACCATCCCTAGAGTATGTATAATCTATACACTTGCTTGGGCACCTCTCACTCTAATAGCCACCATCACTTGTAATGGCTTAACCTTTCCCAGTGCCACCCTGTACGGGATTCCCAGGGATTCTTTTCTGATTCCTCTACAATAAATTCGTCTCAGGACTTCTTCTGGCAACGCACTCCATTTCGGTATACTCTATACCTATGCTTAGATTCTTCTCGAAGTGCAGGCCTGGTCTCATCGTTTCTGCACTCCTGGTACCTACGCCTGGCCCTGTAGTATTCTTTTTTTAACTGCATTAGACCCGGCGTCCACCATGGGACCGAACGTATTCTCGCTGCTTCAGTGATGGTGCCCTTAAGCATTGCCACTCTGCGGTCACCTCATCTATCGGGGTCATCTCCTCCCATTCTCTGTCAGCTAGTACTCCCTCCAATTCACTGCTAAACACCCTCATGTTCGCCGATCGGGTCATAAAGCCCTTTTCTACTTCTGGGGCACCACCTTCCTCCTCCACCACACTGAAGGCTATGACCCAGTGGTCGGAGCTCGTGTCTGACCGTAGGGTCCAGTCTGTTATACACTTTGCTATGGGAGCCGTGGAAAGTGTTACATCTATCCAACTCTGGCCCCGCGCTCCAACAAATGTGGGACCATGAGGGACAAATGTGGGACCAGAAGGCTCGTTGATAATAATCAGCTGACACCTCGCCACGCATTCTTCTACCAAACTCCCTCTAGCGTCTATGCGAACAGAACCCCAGGCCATGCTCCATGAATTGGTGTTGGAACAGACTATCACGTTTTTTATACTTTAGCATGACAGACAGCCTCCACAGCAGCTATATTATCTACGTTGATATTTACATTAGCCTGACATGATATGCTGAAACCAGAGCGAAGGCAACTCGGCCCCACCTGACATAACATGCCGCCTGATCTGCTGTGGTGAATTGCTTCAGTTCAATTACGTCGAGGGCAGGGTTAACGATAACAATTGCTGCTCTAGGCCTCCTCTCAGCACTGCCTAGACTATCCACCCTCGACGTAGTTCCAAAACCTGTGACCAAATTTTTTCGACAAGGCTCCTGAATTGCCAAGATGTTAGCACTTCAGGTGAGAGTTCTCAATTCGTCTGTGACCACTCATCTCTGGCCCATATTGACCTGCAGGATATGCAGCCTACACATACCGGGTCTTCTTCACCTCCTTGACCATCATCTCCAGATGTACCGAGCATTTTCTGCTTCCCACACAATGTCGGAGATCTTTCCCTACTCTGCCACTCGCCTTGCAATTTCTGCAACACGAGGGTTCACCCTTCTTCTTTTCAGGACACTCCTTAACTTTGTGTCCAGTTCCTGGGCACTACCTGCCCGCCACCTCCTTTATACAGGCTTTGGCAGGGTGTCCGTATTCTTGACACCGAAGGCAGAGCAAGGGGTCCAGGTAATCTCTGATGGCCAGGGTCCTCCATCCTCCACTGATGTCCCTCACGGACAGGGTCATCAGGACAAGTCTCACAGCTTGGTGCACCTCAAGCACCCACGTAGTTGCGAGCCCGCCCCTCGTGGGAGTGGAGAAGCAGGGTCTAAGCCACTCCCTCCTGTCTTTATCTTCCTTTGGAGCCTCTATAGGAATTTTGTCCCAAAGATATTTCTCCAGAATACTCCCGTCCCAAAAGTTGGGGACTCCTTTTACTTCCAGGCGAGGCCTGCGTGCCACAGTAAGGCTCGCCTATAATCCTTTTTCCCTCAACTTATCCCAGGTGAGTTTTTGTGCCTGGTCAGCGCCTTCTGTTCTGACCAGAACACTGTCCTTTTGGGTGACTTTTATCAATTTTATGTCCCCAATGCTCTCCAATTCTTCTTGTGGCGGGAGTTTCTTGTATGTATCTTTGGCAGTCCACCCCGCTGCACTTCCCTTGAGTATGACATATGTCGCCGTCTCCTGGGGTTTGAGCGAAATGGACGGAACCCTTGCAAGGACGCCAGCGAAGGTTAGTTTTTTCCTCTCCTTTGGCCCTTCTTCCGGAGACACTTCCTGGGCTGGGATCTTCTTCCTCCTCTTTCTTCGCATGGTTTTTTTCCAGCCTCCGCTTTCCTCTTCCTCACTGTCTGTAGAGGTATCCAATTTAAGGTTCCTTCCTGTACAGAACGGTGTCTGGCTGGACCTTTGGGGCATTCGGACCGGTTCCGCGCCCTCATATTTCCTCTTCTCCTTCAGCAGAGTTAGCACTGAAGGCCCAGCTCCCATCGTCTTCAGTTCCTGCACTGCTCTTCGGTCCTCATTCCCCTTTTCTCTTCCTTTAGCCCTAAATTCGGCCGTACGTTCTAAGTGGATGCGGGCTTCTTGGTCGACTTTCCCTTCCAGGTCCTTTATTATGCCAGAAACTCTTTTCAGTGCAGGTGAAACCCATTCTTTTTTCTTCTGGTCATAGACCGCTCCTATGGCGTCCCCTATAGCCTCTGTTACCATTGGAGCCACAATCTGGGAGACCTCTTTACCAATGATCTTGTGTAGATCATCGGTATACACGGCTTCTTTTACCATTTCCGGAATGATTTCCCCATTGGGCTTCCAGTCCTACGATTATATTGGCTAATTCTCTCAGCTGGCCATTTAGGTATTTCTGGATCTCTTGAGATACCTTTTTTCTCTCCAAGTAGCTTTTGACACGTCTTTGAATTACTTCCGCCCTCTGGACGGGTCTTTCAATTTCGGGGTTGGGCTTAAGAGGAGACTCCTTCTCCTCCTTCTCTCTCTTCTTTCTCTTTTTCCCTTTGGGGCTCATTTTTCCTTCTTGACTATCAGGTCCTGTATCTTTGTCGGCTTCACTGCCACTCCCTGAAAACAGCCTCACTTTTCCTGCCACCATTTTTCTTTCATTAGTCTCACTTTTTCCAGTAATTCTTGTAGCATTAGATGCTACAATGGCCAAGTCTCATGCCGGGGAACCCGCTTTATAGTTCCCTTCCGACGCCGGTACTGGGGTTCCGTGCTCCTGCACCGTAGTTTGATTATTAATATTTCCCTCCATTTTTATTTTGGAAAATAGCATTTTATACCTACTGCCAGGTATAACACAGCCAACAGCGTACACAACAGTCCCATATTGGATTGTTTGGAAAGTATCTTACTTAAACGGCTTGTAGCCAGAATGTTATCAACCTCAAGACAAAACTTCCTCCAAGATTGTCTTTTGGCTTTGCAAACCAATTTGTGGTAACTTGTAAGATCCCTCTTGTAGGTATCCCAGCTGCCAGATCTTTCAGATAATGGCAATGTCCTTACCTTTAATGTATTGTTGCAATACTTCACATGCAGCAATGCAGTGGTGTAAGTTGACCTGCAGCAGCTTTATGGTCAAGATCAAACCTCATCAATTGAGGGCCGTGCCTTGGGCCGGACTGTCATTGGGGGCTTAACTCTGGACCCCTTGGTTCACCCCCATCAACGCCTCCGCCCCGGGCAATCCCAACGTCAAGGGTAGTGCAGTTGGTGATGGCAAGTGAACTGCTCCACTTCCTGTAGAGGCACCTCCTCAATTCCTACTTCCATGAGCTGGCCCTCTGTCTTCTTTTGAATGTGCCTGAGGTCCAAAATGTGCAGACCATAGAAGATCCGCATGCCCTGTGCCCTCAAGCTCTCCCCCAAGGCTGGATACGGGAATTCTGAGCACAGCAAAGAATTCTTTCTCCTGGTCCTTTATATGGTGTATGCTCCAGTTGTGAATCCCTATGATTCCTCTGTTCTGCAACCGGAGCCTCCTGAGTAGGCATCATCTGGTAGCCTACACCCGGGAAAGAAAATAGCCACCACCGCCACCTTAAGGAGTTCGTTGGCGTCTCCTGTGTGAAGAGTGATCCCCTCCCCAGTGTCGATGTTGGGTACAATTGTAGGTAAGCAATCTCTTGCTGATTGGTTATAACAGGTGAAGGCGAATCCACCCATCCCTTAGCCACCACTGTGCCGCTAAACTGTGGGTGAAACTCTCCAAACTTGTCCAAGGTGTCAGGGAGTTTGGTGATTTCCTCCATTAGCACGTTTCAGTGTGCCTTAGTAAGTTGGGTTTGTGGGTAGCTGCTAGGCACAATCGCAACATCAAAGTCCCTGATTATTTGGGGAATAGCTCTCAGGCTTGTCATCCATACCCCTGGGTTTCTTCGCAACAGGGGCAGAAGTCCCAGAGGAGTGCCTGAACCTCTTTTCTGCCTGTCCCTGACCAGGAGTCTGCCCTGCAGGCTCAGCCACCTTAGCTGCCGGTTTTGAGGAAAACAGCAGTTCCAGCCCCTTCACAATGGCCAGGCCACTGTGTTTCGGTGCCTGCCCTCGAAGTCTTTCAATATAAGTTAATTTTAAACAATTTGACCATTGATAATTCACCTAGCACTAGTCTATGAAAATTTTTTTTCTCTTATTCCTTCTCTATGATGATACTTAATACGTTAAAAGGAAACTATTTATTGAGAAGTTAATGAAATAAATATAGCTAAAAGTAAAATTTTTTGTCAATTGTTTCAATTTCATTCTGGAGAAAGAACTCTTCTAAAATTCACACTCTGTTGTACCTCAGACATAACTTTTCATTTCAGTGGCAGGTATCAGAAGACAGTTGTAATAATAATTATTGTCATTACTATGTTTCTTTTCTGAGCTTCCATTTTTATTAGAGAACAAATTTAGTTTGTTTTTAAGAGTTTGATTTTTGCACTACGATTCATGTTCAATGTTCTCCAATTTTCCTCCAAAAAATTCATTAATTAATACTTAATTTTTTTAAAACAATTGTTTAAATATTTTAGCGATGATGAATAGTTATAGACCTATTTTAGTATTATAGAATTTAAGGAAATCTGTCAAAGTGATTTTAAAAAACCAAACATATGGTTTACGTTTTATTTCAAGCTTAAGTGAGGCCGTGGTAGTGTTCGTAACCACAATTGTGTGGCCCCAAGTGGCTCATAGGTCCGAAACAGCTGATGGAACAAATTTTAAAAAAAATTATAATTTTTTCAGTTACATAAATTGTAATTTATTCTCATCTACAGTAATCGGACAAACATGAACTAGCTTATTCAGTTGCCTCAGTCTATACCTTGGGCTCTACACCAATTCAGCTGGAGCTCTTGAAGAAAAGTCATTAGGCCTAGAGGAAAATGGTCTCACCAATCTCCATGGATGCCGATGGTCCGAATCACAGGTCCTGGATTCAGAGATCTCGTCTGCTTCAAAGTCCCAAGATCCAGAATCCGCAAGTTATCTGAATACACGGCCAAAGGGCTGAACCAAAATAATTTCTACCTTGGCGTGATACTGGACAGGCACAGGCATCTTGCCTTTCCCAGTTATAGACCTCACCGCAGATTTTACTTCGCCTCAAAAGTTTCTAGAATTCCGTCGGTCAGTGAATAGAAACTTTACTTTAGAGGGCCAGGAACAGTGTTCTTCATGATGGACTCCAGCTCCCTTTTGTACCGGTGTTCTTAAGCCATAGGGACATCTGGTACTTTGATAGGCTGAATGAATGTGCCCAACTGCTCTTCAAAGTGGTCGCCCCTCCCCCAAGACCTAGAAGGTGGCAAAGCACTATCCTCTTATTATTATTTATTTATCACCCTACCCCGCCTATTAGACAATACGGGTGTTCGCAGCAGTGGGTACAACTCATTGCTGCATATCACAAACATTTAGATAGCTGTGCACACAGCTTTCTCTTGCTACAAAATATATCTTGTTCTTCTACAGAGGCCTTGCTGGTGTAGCTTATTCTTTTCTACCCAGGGAGAAGTGAGTAGAGCCACCACACAGATTCCTTCCACCCGTACAGGAAGATCTTGTAATGCGGGCAGTTTTTATTTCTTCATCAGCTCAGGAAGATCGCTCTCCGTCAGAACATAGAGTCCTGTTTCCCTCATCATCTTGGCTCTCAGTGTTTCATAGGCAGTACAGGCAAGTGACATGCTCAGCAGTCTCTGTACCCTGACAAATTGGGCATAGATGATTGATGTTTATGCCATGTGAGAAAAGGGGTGATCAGGTTATGGAAAGGGTAAGGTTAAAGACAGGTGATAATCTGTTGAATAACGTGGCTACTCATTGGTGTTAAAAGTGGTGGTGATTTGCAGAATGAAGAGGAGCACTCTCAAACAAATTCAGACCGATAAAGTCATGCCCTGGGATACAGTAATACACTTTTTTTTTTACCCCCTGCTTAGTCATTTCTGACATACGGAGGGAGATCTATCTACAGGGTACCACTCTATTCTAAATCCATGGTAGGGAGGAGGGGTCATGTTTTCATTTTGTGGTACCGCCACAAAAATAAAAGTCGACTCCCTAGACCAAATTCAAACCGATACCGCTGCATTCCCAGGTTGCAAAGACCTATACCTCAACTCCTATGCAAAGACCTCTGGCATTGATTTCTTCACTACCTGAAGTCTGTAATGGAAGCCCACACCATAACATTAGAGTGAATCCATGTACGCATGGCAACCATACAAAATGTTAATCCACGAAGGTTGTTTCTGATCTCAAACCGTTCACCAGGGAATCCAGCAAACTGAGCCACTTGTTATAACGGGTATCTGCATGATAAACCAGTTAGGTGAAAACCTTTTCGACAGTGAGGATGGGGAGACATTAAAAGCAGTAGTCGTCTGCAGTATAAAAAGGAGTATCCCCAATCTGATTCAGGCAAATGAGGAGACACTCTAAAACGTGATCAAGGCGAGATTGAAGAAGGTGTTTGAAGGCAGACGGTGGGCCCCTGAAGAGGATATATTTATGATTTATATTTAGGATGAGGATATATTTATGGCAGTATGGTGTGGAACTCTTGTCTCAGTACATTCCCATTAGGGATAAGCTGATGGGGCTAATGTACACATATCAGGTACAAGCTCATATGATATTCCTTTCAATAATCCAATTAGCAAAAGAATTAGGAAAGATGGAAGGCCACTGGTTTGAGGACTGTGCACTAGACTTCATGAATGCTAGTGCCTGTGAAGAATAGTCATGGATGGAGATAAACAAACCTGAGTAAAGCAGAGTTGTGTACCAATGAAGAAGAGAACATTGGGACTACACAAGAGAGAAGAGGAGGAACCAAATGAAACCCCGTGGCAGTAGTCAGTGAGATCGCAAATGTCATGGGTGCGGAAATGTTGTATGGAATGTAGGACATGTTGGACATTTGGTGGCCAAATGTCCTTGCACCAGGTGCTTCGAATGCAAAAATGAATGGCACATTGCCTAACAATGTCTACATACACTGAAGAATAGATATGGGTCAGGACAAACCCATGGAGTCAATGCCCAACTGGTCCGTATTTCAATGATGAGTCCCCTATGATTGCTTCTCCCTAGAAGAATATATAATCATAGGGTGCTAAGCAGAAAAGTTTTTCTTTGAAATATTACTAATTCAAATATTTAAATTTATGACTCAAAATATTAACTAATTTTGTCTACTAATATTTCATTGTCCAACTTCCAATTTCCCTTTACTATTACTGTTAACATTTTGTTATATTAATAAATAGAATAGGTCCGGATGTGGTAAAAAAAAACAAAAAAAAACTCAAATAGTGACAACTATTTTATCATTTATTGTTTACCTCATTTTAATATTTTTCTACACTTTTTACTTTAAAATTTCAAATATGACGTACTTAACTGCCATCCCCTCTCCTCCCAATACAAAGGGTTCGCTCTAACTTTGACTTTTGTCAAAACAGGTATGAATTCTGTCTTTTTCATTTTCTTCCTTTTTTATTGATTTTATTCTTATCCCCCTTTTCATCTTTTAGTTTGTACTTTCTTTTATATTTATTCTATTTTTTTTTCATTTATTCTTATTTTTTATATACCTTTTATTTTTATGTTTCATTTTATACCCTTGTTCTTTTCCATTTACTTTTTTACTGATGTTAAGTGTTTGTATCTCTTTTAGCCCTGCAATGTGGGGCGAAACGTTGCCTCATTGAAATAGGCATAGAGTTCCGCACCTGGACCATATTCCTTTTATTAATAATACACACGGTCAATCAGCGATCTTCCCTTTTGTTATATTATTTTACTATTAACAAAAAATATCACTATGATATATTAGTTCTATGTACCTTCTTTCATTATTTTTGACTATAATTAAATTTTTACTTGATTATATTCAAATTTAAGATTATTTGTAATTTTATGTACTGCTTGTGCTGTAGTATTTATTTTTCGGGGCTTTGTTAGGTTTGCTTCAGAACATGGAGTTTGCTCCAATAGTACTTTGGAAAAATTATTTGTATTATTTCTGTTCTTTTTAAACTTTAATGTAAAATGTTGAAAAACCATAGCATGATTTACACAAAATAAATGAATCAGTGGAACAAATAATCAGTTATGTTACTTATGTAACAAATGATTTTATATAAATTAAATAATTGAATCAATTTAACATCTAATGATTTAATCATAAAAAATTACTAAGGTATTGAGGTCAAATATTTATTGAAACATTTTCTTTATTTTAAAATATTAATATGAACATTTCAATCTCCCAATGGATAAAATGAAGAACGTGTTTCTATAAAAAATTGACCTGAATACCTGAATAATGAATAATAGTTAATTATAATTATATATCCTTTGATTTGTTAAATGTTAGTGGTTTTGAATTTCATATTAATAAATTAAAACATTTTCATATTATACTGTACCTATATTATATATTGTTAATTTTGTGATTGATATGTTATGCAGTATTTTATTTATTTATTATCTTTTTTTTTAATGTTAATTATAATATTTATTTTTTTAGTTGTAATATCAACATATCCTGCCTCATTCTCTAATATCTGTTTGCTTTGTGGAATATATTATTACACCCTCACTAAATATGTAAATTATATTTTTAATAATACATTAATTTATCTAACTACCTCTGCTTAATAGTAATGCATTTATTTATTTATTAACTATTGGTGTATTAATTTTTACCTGCTGTATTGGAACTGGAGACCTGGTCATATACCTTGGTTTTATTTTGTAATATACCTCCTTTGGTGATACTAGAGATGAAGTTGAGATTGAAGCACTGAATCTCACAGAATCTTACTTTATCATATATACTGCAGATCTATAGGATATTTAGAATAGAAGATGTAAGTATTGTATGTTTATGTGAATTAGATAGTTTTTATTTATTGACATTTACAACTGTATATAAAATACAACAAGCAAATATGAAGTAAGACCATAATGATATGATACAGCATGTAGAGAAACTACCCATTGGTAGAACTCTAACAACATTTTACAATATAAGGTCAAAAAGCCATCTTCTTTTCAGGCTCCTCTGAGGATTGCCATGAATGGAAGAGGAAGGAAGGTTAGAAACTAGTGGGTTTGGGTGGTAAGGGAGTTAATAATGGAAGGAATGATATCCAGTTTGGGTTAGATCTGTTACATAAGGAACATTTAGGTCTTAATAGATGGTTTTATTTGTAACAAAGTAAGGAGCATTGAGGATTTCACAAAGGATTTTGGATTGTTTAGTGGAGCCCCAGAGCTCAACTCCATATGTCCAAATGGGTCTTATTATTGCCATGTAGATCATTCTTTTGTAATGAGTTGGAAGTTTAGATCGTTTGTCTAGTAAGTGCTGTAATAGTCGGAATCTACGTGCGGTTTCCTGTCTTTTCAATCTTGTGTGAGGATTCCAGGTTTGTCTAGGTGAAGTCCAAGATAACCAATCTGTTCTACAGGGGTAAGAGCCACATTATTAAAGTAACCTGTGGTGCTGTTGGCTGGTTTACCAGGAAGAGTAAAGGTGATTTGATGGGATTTGTTGGAATTTATTTTTATCCTCCAATTTCGGCACCATTCTTCGAGGGTTGTGATATGGGACTGGAGAGTTAGGGATGCAATCAAAGGGTTATTATTAACTGTGAGCACACAATTCACAGCAGTGAATGCGCCTAGCGTTGCAATATGGTAACGAGCGAAATTTCGAAAACCGGAAGAGTTGAAACCAAACATTTTTTTTAATATTATTTTTAAACGAAATAGACCTAATAAATCAAATAATTTGGTAAAAGTTTAGAGAAAAAATAATACTGGAGCTAATGGTTTAAAAACACGAAAAACTGTAACCTCCTATCAGAGATGGGCAAAAATTAGCTACAGTTGAACTGATTACTAAAACTGTCATGGATACGAACCTTATTAATGAATGAACTATTAATAAATAAATATCGTATCCATGGCAATTTTATCTATGAGTTTCAATCAAAGATAATTTTTTTCCACCTCTGGTCATAGTCACCCCACATTACGGTATTAAAACTTTTTCTCTCCTTTAATTTGTTTATTCATACTCCTGATTTCTAGTTCCTCTATGTACTTATCTCATTTCTATAATTCTCGTATCTTGTTTTTCTGTAACTTGATGAAGCTCTACAACTTCTACCGAAATGTGCACATATTAAATAGTAAGTTTTGTTACCGTCAATTTTAGTTCTGACAAAATTCATCATTTCCTTAACTGATATTCTATTATTGTTGAAGCAACATTAAATTAAAAATGTTATAATTTTTATTAGTTTAGTAAATTTGTGAAATCGATTGCTTTTGACTATAAGACATTTATTTACTACAAGAAAACATGTGTTTGTGAACAAAAGCGGTGCGATCTTAGGACGGGAAAGGAGAGGCACTCCACGATTGTTAGCGACGACGGCATTGCAGTTTGAGTTTTCCCCGCAACTTCGCAGGCTCCATGGTAAGACCGTGGAAGACTTTTGACCAAGCCACTTCTCTCATACAGGGGCCCCTATTCTGCATGTTCCTGCTGTCATCTGGTGGGATTAAATATAAACATTTACAAACATTTGCTCAAGGCACATTGAAGACAGTTTTATTTTGTTTGTTATTATAAAATTGGTTTAAGTGTTTACAAAGTATTAAGGTGTTTTTCCTTTTTTATTAATGAATAAAATTAATTTGTTTTATAATTCTTTCGTTTTGTTCACATATATGTATATATTTATTACATTTTCGTTCTATATAATGCATACAATTTCTTTGTTAAATATAGACTACAAACATTTCTGTAATTAATCTTTCCAACCCAAAAATAATTTTCCCAGTGTATATTCTACCTTCAGTTCAGGTAACAATTATATAAGGACCTCAGTTGTTGTTTTTAAAATGGTAGTATTATATGTACTTCCTAATAAATAAATAATACAAAACTACTCTTTAGGCGAGATCTAATAGAATTGAAAAGTTTATTTTATTCCTCTCTAACGAAAAAATCGATAATAGTGAGGTTACTTTTCCGCGATTTCTCGGACGTTTCCATTACAAAGATAATTCACCATGGCCCAGATCCTATCCGACATGGCTCGTTTAAGATAAGGATCGCCCTTCGCCCAGTCTGGACAACAATGTAGCGCGGTCGAGGAGGTCGAACATTTCCATCTTTTGTTTTTCGGAGGCTAGCTATACTGCGCAAGTTCAGCCCCTGTATCTCTGTAGCTGTCTTTAATCATAGCTCTGGGAGTAACAATTATTCAATAATTGCATTAGATCTGTGGAATGGGTTAATGTTTTTAATTGCATAATAACCTGCAGATCTCATCAGCGGTCATGACCTCGAAAGTGGATTGTGTTTGTGCCAATTTATTGATAGTGGATAGTGACTGAGTCATTGGTAGAACGTCAACTCTTCATGGCGGAAGGTTAAAATGTTAATACGTCATTTCATGAACTAGATGGAATAAAACACGCACTAAAATACAAAAATACAAGCCATGTTGTGTGCCTGTCTTATTGAAAGAAAGAATACAATGTATATACATGTGGGTGTATGTGTACGTATGTTACGTGTATATGTACGTATTATACTTGCTTAAATGTACACATAATATAGATGTTGTGTACATCGGAACCTGTCCGTTTCTTACTTCAAGTATCCCGAGTGTATGTTGAAATGTGAAATTAAAATTAGTGTGGAAGAGGGCGTGTCGAAATTGTGAGACCTATCATAAAAAAAACATGGACATATTTCTCTCTAGTTCAAAAGTGTTAATCCCTGGAGGAGAAATTATGGTTAGTGAGTTAGTTTAGTAATCATTTTGATTATATGAGGTAATATAAGATAGAGCATTGGGGTCTCATAGGAATAATGGTTTATCTGAGTGTGCGATGTCTTCTAGCCGTTTTCCGGTGCAGGTTCAGCGGTTGGCGAAATAGTGAAAACCATTAGTACAAGAGCCGGGAAGGAAAAAAGGCAGTTATCTCACCCAAATTTTTGATTACTCTAATGAAAACTATGTATAATTAATAGTCAAAATTGATGAGTTTACCAAGTATAGGTAGGGGGAATAAAAAATGGCGGCTGTTTCAAAACCTTAAGAAAACATTATTTTTTCATTCTGAGCTCTATATCTTAAAAACTACCAACAACACAAGAAAATCTAAGATAACATTAATAGAAGAGTAAATTTACTGAAATATTTGTCCTAAAAGAGCTATTTACGTCCAATAGTTCTCGAGATATAGCTTTTTAAATAGCAAAATTTCTTAAAAATCTACTGAAAGATTAGTAGTAAGTTAATTTATTTTGAGAAATCTATATCTCAGGAACAATGTGACGTACAGATATCTATTAGCAATCAAATTAAAGCTAGTTTAATGGACTATACAGAAGTTTATGACCTTTACCTTTGTAGGAATAGTAGTTTTCATGATGTTTGCTAAAATAAATTGATTTATAGTTGTTCAGACAATAAGTTTGATTTATGAAAAACTCTATTTCAGAAACCATTGGACGTACAGATGTCTGCCAGCACTCAAATTAGAGCTAGTTAAATTCACTGTAAAATAGATTATAACGTTTATCTTTGTAGAAGTAGCAGTTTTTATGATATTTGACGAAATAAAGTCACAAAATGTTAATTTATAGTTGTTCAGATAAACTTTTTGAAAAAAAATATATCTCTCGACCCATAAGACGCACATATGTCTGCCAACACTCAAAATAAAGGAAATTTAACTTACTATAATGTAGTATTCGACACTTATCTTCGTAGGGGTGGTAGTTTTTGATATTCACAAATGAATATAAATTTGACTAATGACAATTTGTGCGAACAACTATAAATCAATTTATTTTAGCTTTAATTTCAGTGCTGATAGACATCTGTTCGCCAAATGGTTTTTCAGGTGTAGATCTTTCAGTACGACCCATACAACATTTTTATGAAATTTTGCTTTTTAAAAAGCTATATCTTGAAAAATATTTAACGTAAATAACTCTATTCGGGCTAGTATTTTAGCAGATTAACTCTACTTTTTTTTTTTTTTAATACTGAATAGTAGTTTTGGTAAGTTCATTTTGAACTAGAAAGCTAATTTTAGATTTTATGGACTCGACGATCAAGCATCGATAATTCTTATATATGAGAGTAGCATACCCTTCTCTCATTTAAAGGGAAAGTGAAGCCAAAAACACCTCAGTTTACCACGCCCTCGGTGCACAAATTCACGTTGAATTAAATAGAAATTTCTCGTATTTATGTAATTATCTGAAAAACCGTTCATTATGTTGCAAAATTTAACTGAATATAAAATGTATTGCTATTATGATATCAGAAATTTGGTTCATTAACAATGAAAATCCAGTATGCCGATTTACAAGTGGATTAGAAATATATAACGTTATCTTTTGTTACTATTATGTAAGTACTACAATATTAGAAGTATTATATTGTTACTACGATATTAGAAGGAAGAATGGATACTTGGGTGTTTAAGATGTTCCATCAAAGAGTAAGTATAATATCTGAATAGCTAATAGATGCGAGGTCATAAGGACTTAAGTCACTTTTTGAGCATTTGGAGATTATGTCGTATTATAGCACCTAATCAGAGCTACCGGTTGGTAATAAGGTCTTTATGCTTCAGATATACAAAGGGCCTCCCATAGCTCAGTGGTTAAGACAGTCTTTTACCAATTTGATGTCTGTTGGCGGTGCCGGTTCGAATCCGGCCTGGTGTGTTGACTTTTTTCATTGAGTGGCGGTCCAACAAAATGAAGAACTTTGACCCCCAACCATGGTTAGGCAGTATAGGATTCCAATGGGAGTGTTGGCCGAAAAAAAAAATTTAAAAATAGTTACAACTATATTGTTTTATAAAAATATCAATAATTAGATTTTACATAATTTTTGTAACTTTGTTTTTGTTCTACTGAAAATTCATATTTTCGACTTAAGCCCTTATGACGCACATCAAAGCTGTATAAATAATCTTATCAAACATCCTAGTATTCCAACCTTCTTCTGATTCCTATGGTAGCAAAAGGTAATATTTCGATTGAATTATGATTATCACATGATATTTATCATTATATGTTATTTATTTCTAACCCACATATAAATTTGTTTTAGATAGGTAGGAGAAAAAAATTTTTTTTTTACTTTATTTAGTTTATTCACAAGTATAAAGCATTTTTACAACCAGCGAATGAGATGTAGAGAGAGAACAAAATTAATAATAATTAATAAAAAAAAAACAAAAAAAACAATGTCATGAAGGCATGAAGGTTAAGGTCATCGAATGATGCCTCTCCATTAAAATTGAAATTTAAAAATCAATTTAAGAGGTCCCTATTTCAGCTCCTTCGTAAACGTCGTCTCGTATCTGCTAAGTCTAGTGTTGATAGTCCTTGAATTAGAGGGTTAGTGTGTGTTGGAAGTGTGTCGTGAAACCGTTTATATAATGATTTAATGTTACTGATGTAGGGGGGAGCGCTACTGATCAGTCTTAATAATTTTGATTGAAACTGTTGCAGTTTCAGTAAGTTTGTGGCATACCCGTAAATTTGTGCACCGTAAGTCCAAATTGGTCTGAGAAGGTAAGTATAAATCTTTAGTTTTTCTGAAAGTGATAAAGTAAAATTAAAAAAAAAAAGTACAAAACTCAATTGTAATATAAAATCTGATTTATATTTATGGAGATATAAATAAAATAATAAAAAACGCCAGTAAATAGAAATATATATTTAAAACGAACCTAAGAGTTGGTAGATAGTTATAATAGCTACGTATTACTGATTGTGAGCTAAGTATCTTTTATTCTATCCCTTGCATCTTTTGTTCTTCATTTGTGGCTATTTCCATATCAATCACTCTGGTGTCTCGAAGATCCGGTTTCCTTCTGTTTAAGATCATTTCAAATTCGTGAAGGACCAAAAAGATCACTAATTGAAGAAACAGTATCGTTCACTATTGTCCTGTTCAGTTACAAGGACGATTATACTTCATTCGCAATATGATGTCAAAAGCTCTGTAATGTGCGGATAAACTAAAAATATTCATGTAGAAATATTTGTCTGATACAGTGTCATCTCGATAATCCGAATTAATAATTGTTCGAATTACAGGAAGCATTAGGAAAAATGGTGTAATAATTCAATAATATGAATTTACGTAACTATTTTTATTTATTTCATTTGTTTTACATATTTTATTGGAAATTTGATAGTATGATTTTAGAAAAAAAATATTTTTTTTTACATCCTTAGTTATGCTAAGTGATGATTTAACATGTTAAGTTATAAGATTGGTCATTTTTAAGTGAAATAAAAAAAAAAAAAACTCTTTGTATGGGTTTATTTATAACATTATTAAAAAAAAAAAAAAATGAGTTCACAAACAAAATTTGCATTACACATATTCTACTATAAATTAAATTAGTTTTACAGAATAAAATGATTTATACAATAAATATATTTTTATAATTCCTATTATGTTATGAACACTTCCATAGTAATTAAATTACCTGATATTGAAACAGTATAATTTCCTCCTTCGATTTTTTCGGTGATTTCAGTTACTTACCTATAGATCGGGATGTTAAAAAGTCTTGGGCCATCCGTAGCTCAGGAACTTGACGCGCAGGTCTTTGCAATCTGGGAACTGCGGTGGCACCGGTTCGACTTCTTTATTTTTGTAGTAGTCCCACGAAATGAATACTTGACCCCTCACCATGGTTTTAGAATAGGGTGGTAACTTGTAGATAATGCATGTCAGAAATGACTGGGTGGGGGGTTAAAAATGTTTTTACACATGTGCACTTTTATTTGAAAACAAGTAAACTTTCTGAGATTTCTCAATAAAAGCAACTTTTTTTTTGCGTCAGTAGGGAGTACTAGAGTGTTCGGAGTACCGAAGTTCGAATTACTGAGATTATATTGTATACAATATGTTTTTGTATGAAATTTCGCGTTCTCCTATATCGATGGTGAATTTATCAGATGTGTGTACAAATAGTTTTTTGTTTATTAGTTTACATCTCCACCGATCACAAAAGGTACATTTATTTTATTGTCCAATTGTTTTAAAAATCAGTTAATAATAACCTTTAAATTACTACTTTTATAAGAGGAGAAGATGGTTGGGAGTGCAGTCAAAATGAAACACAAATAAGTTGATGTAAGTTATTTAATTGTGTCAACGTTTTGGCTAGAGTTTCTAGTCTTCATCAGGGCTAAGAACAGAACAAGATAACAACCAATAAATATAGAAAATAAAAAAAGAAAATGTAAACAGAATGACATAAAGTGAATAATTTTACAGAATGGATTTAATATAATGAAGTGATGAAAGAAGTGGAAAATAGAATGTATACATAGGTAATACAACAAGTAGGTAAAATAACATAATTAAGGAAATAAAATAAAAATGAAGTTATATAATGCAAAAAAATATGAATATATTAGTTATTAATAATTTAAAAATTGATATATGGAAAGTAAAAGAAAATATGTGTAACCATAATAATTGATAAAGAGGCAAAATATAAGTAAAGTTTAGCAAAAGAAATGAATAGAAGAAAAAAAAATATTTTAAAAACAACAATAATAATATATGGTGAACATAACTAATAACGTGAGTGAGGAAAATGATAAAAGAAGGGGTGGTAAAATAAAGATAATTATTTAATTACTACTTTTATTATATTGCCAAATTGTTAAACTTAGTTTATATTGCGTTCCCCAATATTATTGGTAATGGAACATTACATAATACTATGATATTCTGAACACATTTCTCAACGGTCGAACATATACTGTTAGAATAAGTAACTCGTACTCCACTATCAGATTAATTTATGCAGGTACTCCACAAGATTCAATTCTTTCTCCCACTCTGTTTAACTTTTATCTTCACACCATCCAGTGCACACATACCTTCATAGCTATATTCGCTGAAGGCAGTAGTTTTTTCCCTACACAATGACATAATAGTGGTATTCATAATGTTATGTTAAATGTAAAATGTTACAAGTATTGGATTGTGTGCAGCCCTATTTAAAGTTATGTTAAATAGTATCTGAGTTAGCTGTATAGCATTAAGAACCACTACTAATAGGATTAGCTATTAAGTTT
>NW_027107648.1:729473-732840 GCF_000696795.3 Halyomorpha halys | reverse complement strand
TTACTACGAACCCCTTGTTATTTTGATTAATCCTTTCAGTTTAATCGTAAGTTCTGCATGAGAGCTCTAAGCGGATTTTCTGAGAATCTTGTTTTATAACCTTTCCTTCCAAAACTTCATGTTATTGTTTACTTTTAAGTTTTGATTAATGTAATTTATTTCAACATGCCTAAATTAAGTGAATAGTGAAAGTTTGGCCACTGAGTGCCTTGTTGATCTTTTAACTTGTGAGGAAGAGAATTGAAATGAGCTAATTGACAACTGTCATTACATTATTATTATTGTCATCCATTACTGTATTAATTATAAAAACATCCAAAACAATACTAACACAAAAAACAAAACAAAAAAAAACACAACCTACGAGTAAGTAACCTAACAAACAAAATAATGACGAGCTCAACTGGTCTATTGCGTGAAGTCATTCTCCATTTAACAGACCTAGTAACAGACTCTCAACCATGTTATATTTATATCGTTTTAACATGCCAAAAGAAGGAAATATCTCTCCATTTAAGACGAGTTTTCCATTTAACACGCTTTAAAATGTTAAACTAAAGATCATGAATACCTCTAATAATTGTTCAAAATACATTGCAGACTCACCTTAATAATTTATACCAATACCATTCTAAGTGGAAGGTCATTCAAAAATGCACTTCAAGAATTTTTACTTTTAGAGGCCCATTAAAACCACCTCAACTCATTCTTAACAGGGTAAAATTGCAATGATTCTTACCAATGAAGCTACGATATAATATACCTGGGGGTTCATCTAGGTCGTTGCCCTCCCTAACCTGGAATCACCAAATCAATATCATATTTACCCAAACCTACACAAGGTTGGCAATGCTATATCCTCTCCTCAATAGATCATCTGGACTAAAACCAGATACAACCACCTAGAAAACAATATTAAGGCCACTACTGATATATGGTTGTTAAGTCTAAACCTGGGGAGCATCATGTGCAAACAAATTACAATAATTTCAAATTAAGGTCCTGAAAATCGTTGTAAATTTTTGTGGGTCTTGAGGATCAGTCAATAATACAACTATATTTTGGCGACGTCTCGCAACTTTATTGTTTGCGTAGTCATACCCTACAATGAAAAAATAGTTTTTTTATGTAATATAATTTAAGATTAATAACTATTACAGTTAAAATATTACTTAATAAAAACATTACCAACAATTGTTTATTACAGTTTGTTCTGCATTGTTGTTGTACAACTTGTTTGTACCAAAATACGTGTTGGAAAAACCAAAAGAAACCCTTACTCCATTTCAACTTATAACCGCTAATTTTTATCTATCCTTAGTTATATATATATCGTTTATACTTGCCCACGCTCAGCGGAGAAGGGGGTGAGATAAAGGAAAATAATAAAAAAAAAAAAAAAAAATATCACCAAAAGGAAAAAAAAAGACAAAACAATAAAGAATAAATTGCTCCTTCGGCGCCAAGTTATTTTTTCCTTGGAAATAACGGAAAACCCGAAACAATATGCCCACAATATACCCTTATATAAATAATAATCGAATTATAACCACTGGCGAACACCTTTACATCTAGATAACAGAAAACCTAGGGGTGTTACCTTCCACCTGTATAATTATCGAAATATTAGGTAAACATAACAAAAAAAACATAGGTAAAATTAACAAGTTGAAAGCAGTGTACATGCATAAGAATGAACAGAAGAACTATATGTACAAAAGTTTAATGATGAGAAGAAATATATGTACACAGAATGAAAAAAGGAAAGAAAAGAATTCATATCAACTAATAAAACTATGAGAACTTATAGGTTGACTTAACTTTAACTTAAATGATTAACTTTATCAACTATTATTTACATTACTGCACAAAGGATTATAAAAGTGAAATTAAAATAAAATTTAGTTCGAACTCCACGTAGTCTTTGGTGTACTCCTGGCAGAACACAAGGTTGTCCGATACTTCCTCTCCGGTCACCGTATCACCAGAATTATAGAGATATAATCTCTAATGATGTAATGCCACAACTCTCCTATCTAGGACATGCTGAAGATTCTCCTTTCACAAAACCAAAGCCCACTCGTCTAAACATATCGCTCGTATTTTTTCCCCATAATCCCTTTTGTCTACGCAGATATCGCCAGTGTTTTTATCATACCATCGCAATCTTAACAAACTCTTTTCAGTTCTGGCACAAAATCTAGTTTGTTATATTACAGCAATATAGAACAAACTGTAATAAATAATATTAAGTATTGTTTTTGTAGTGATTTTAATAATTAGTTGAAGAAATTATTTGTTATTGTTTATTTGTATATTTTATAAAAATTCTGTCTTCTATTTATACTACATTTCTTCCTTATATTTCTCAGACACTGGAAGTCTCCTTCCACTTACTTTGTCTATCAGTTCTTCAATGATTACGCGATACTATTGACTTGGGTACACTCGAGGAACTTGCTCTATGTAAACAAATAAAGACAGTCTGCTGATTCATGCCAGTGGACTAGGACATCTTCCAACTTTCAGTTGTGTGCGTAAAGAACATGGTGGATTATAATTTGGAGTGTTAGTGGACTTTCAAAGCCTTGGTACTATGCTCATTTTTATGAATAGTAAAAAATGCTCAATTATTTTTTTTAATTTAGTTTTCATTGCTGACCAAATCATCTTACAAAATCATTTCTTTTGAGTTTATCGTTAAAGCCTTTCTTCCTCATCGAAGGCCGTTTGTGACCGTTCATGACTTAAAAAATATTTCAAAACTTTAACTACTTTAGGTGCTAGGCTATTATAAAGTAAGAACTCTATGGATGATGGATTACGGTTTTCGAAAAGCCAGTCATAAGTGAACATATTCGACGACAAGTTGATCGGACCCCCCCTCAGCTGTTGCGCCATTCTCCTGATATTTCTGTCGGTGAACTCATTTCAACAGCCACTGCGGTAATGATGTCTCTTCAAGGGATTAAATTCGAAATATTTCGTTCGAAAAACAGTTATAATAAGATTTGTTTTGTCACACGGTACAATATTTTAAATAATTTTTATTTTAGGTTTTTTTTTTATCTTCTTTTCTTACTATCCGAGATGAACTGATGTCCATGAAATTTTTCACTTATCTTGGAATGCTAAACAAAAAATAAATCCGCATGAAAAATGACCAAACTTAATAAACGACAAGTGAATATTGGAAGATTATTGATTGACCGTGTGTAAAGATGAAAGGAATATGGTCCGGGTGCGGTCAAAAAAACTCAAATAGTAGAATTATACTATTTTATTGAGCCAACGTTTCGCCCCACGTTGCAGGGCTTCGTCAGGGATAAAAATGATACAAACACATAGTTACAAAAGGAAAACAAAA
>NW_027107648.1:727988-728693 GCF_000696795.3 Halyomorpha halys | reverse complement strand
GATCTTAAAGATTTTTGAATTTTATCGGAAAGAATGGGGACAAGTGAATATATTTTCCCGACATAAGTAAGGGTTTTCGTCTATCTATATCTCCTGAAATATAAAGTAAAGGAACATGCAATTTTACAGAAATATACTATTATGCTATTTAAGAATGTTACCGAGTCTTCATCCCAATCTGATTGTAATGAGCCGAGGTACATTTCGAAAATTACATTTTTCCCGATCAGATTTTTGTTCCCCATGACCTTCATATCCCTTTTGTCCTTGACCTCATGCCAACCTAATACTCAAAATTCTGTATTATTATTATTCTATGGGCAACAGACCATGGAGGCCTATGTCCTCGCGCGATGTATTTCCAAATATTAGGATGTAATATTCCCAGTATTTGGAAATACATCGCGCGTTTCTTGACGTGTTTTTTTCGCAGGCCTTACAAATGCCCGGAGGGAGGATGTCAATGGGTTTTGCATTATTTTGTGCTTGAAAAAAGCCCGGGTGGAACCGGGATTCGGTGATGCGGTGAGAGGGATGCACTGGGATCACAAAGAGTTCTACTCTACCTCGCATACGTGGGGCATATAGTGGGCTCGGGGATCCTCATTTCGATAGTGTAAGTATTGTATATAAGAGTGTTGATGTGATGGGAGATTATTTTATTTATTTTTATTGTTATTCTATTTTATTTATTTATTATTTCTT
>NW_027107648.1:725644-725953 GCF_000696795.3 Halyomorpha halys | reverse complement strand
TTGAGTGGTGGTCCCACAAAATGAAGAACTTTGACCCCCAACCATGGTTAGGCAGTATAGGACTCCAATGGGAGTCTTGGCCGAAAAAAAAAAAATGTAATCAGTTATCGCTATTACTTACTGCCCAATATGTTGTGGCAGATGTAAAATGCCTAACCCTAATGCCTAAACTGCTAAACCAAATGACTTGCAAACTTGCATACATATGTATACATATGTATAATAATAACTTAATTGTTACAATTTTAGGATGCAATAGTGCATGATTATGAGATATGTACACAGAATGAAAAAAGGAAAGAAAAGAAT
>NW_027107648.1:722496-724210 GCF_000696795.3 Halyomorpha halys | reverse complement strand
AACTTATGATAAGACTGAATGATTACCTTAAAATAGATGGGGGTTCGGGCAGAGTAACAAGGCTAGGATACTTTAACAACTGCTTTATTATTACAAACGTCTCATATATATAGGAATTGATTTGTTGTCAAACTTAGGGATAAGTAATCCTACTAGTACAGAGTTTCTGTTTATTATCATGAGAGTATACACAGCTAACTTATATATATATATTTTTTTTTTCTAAACATGATAAAATGGTAAAGATATATCGAAAATTACAGAGGAGATAAGTTGCACTGATTCATATTTCGTTAGCCATCAGTTGATTTGGCAATCAAGATTGATCATTATACTCATCTCATCTAGAGAGGTAGGAAAATGATCCAATTTCACTTACCTCGCTGGCCACTTATCGAGGTAACAAAATGAATTTCTTTTTTTCAGAAGCCAATAGCTATGACATTGAATGCAAAGTTAGTGTACTTGACCTTCCGCTACTATCACGGCAGCGGATAATTATTTCTACAACTTCAACTGGAACCGTAATTGCAAAATATACGGCTCTGAGAGCTAAAAATCGATCTTTGTATCGATTCTAGAGCAGTGTTTATAAAGTTATTTAGATTACAGGGGATGACCTATAACCTCTAATCTCGCTTCTTAAGGTCAATAGAAGTATTACTACATGTTCAAGTTCGTTTTGGGAATAAGAAATTGTTTATGTTTTAATAATAGACATACTAATTATTTCGTCAGTTTATTTATTTTTAAAATATATATGTATAACTTACGGTTAGACTGAACGAAAATGTTTTAAAAAATTAAAAAAGGGGGGGGCGTTGGGTAGAGTAACGACACTGACTTGAGAATAACTGACATTATTATGAAACTGCTCCGGTAAATATAGAGGCAGGTTTATTCATAAACATATTGCTTATTAATAGTCAAAGAATTGTTTTGTTATAATTTACGACTTATACACACACAAGTGTTTGTTGAATTAAGAACCTCCTGGCATAGATATTATTTATTTTTGTATGACACCTTCTTGGTCATTTCGGGCATACGTGGGGAGGGAGGAGGAGGTTATTTAATGGTTACCGCTAGAGGTGGGAAAAATTAGCTATAGTTAAAATTAATAGCTAAAATTACCATGGTTACAACCCTTGTTTATGAATGAACCATTGACACGTTATTGTTTCATCATAAAAATATGCAACCACCTCCTTATCCGAAAATCACCACCATCATGGGAAAGGTGCCCAGAATAGGTTTTCTTCAAAATATGTTATGTTTGATGTACCATAAAAATAAAAAAAATGAAATAAAAATCATCTTAGATTAAGTTCTTCAGAAGATGTCACAGACCAGAAAACGAGACTCAATCAGCTGGTAATGAGAGTTAAGGAGAAGATGAGATGAACTTATTTTTAAGTAAAATTTTAAAAATCTAAGATTGCAGCTTCTGTTCCCCTGTTACTTTTAATAATATTCCTCTACCCAGATCCAACACAGTGCGATACCTTGGATTCACCTTGGACAAAAGACTCACCTGGAACCAACATACTAGAATTAAAAGGCAAGAGCTCAACCTACGATTCAGCCAACTATACCGAATGCTCAGCGGGACCTCTCATCTCTCACTAGAAAACAAACTATTAATTTATAAGAGTATACTCCGATGTATCTGGACCTACGGACTTGAACTTTGGGGAACAGCTAAACCGTCAAA
>NW_027107648.1:711409-722101 GCF_000696795.3 Halyomorpha halys | reverse complement strand
TGGTCAAGAGACTTATTGTAAAATAAAAAATGGGCAACTGGAGTCTTGGTTAGGACTTGCTTAGCCTCCACTGACTCTCACTAGAAAACAAACTACTAATTTATATGACTATACTCCGACCTATCTAGACCTACGGACTTGAACTTTGGGGGACAGCTAAACTGTCGTACATAATACGTATCAACATCTTTTCAATCCAAAATCCTTAGAACCATTTACTGCATTAACTACCCTATTATGTTTCCAACAGAACACTACACCATGACCTTCATATCCCTTTTGTTCTTGACCTCATACCAAGCAATGACAATTTAAGCTATCAGTTTCAAACATATCTAATTTTTACCAAACTCCGGTTACCATAATATTCTCCCCACCATGGTTTTTACGAGGTAGTCAAAATTGACGCTCTCGGCTACAAATAGTTCTAACCTCATCTAACAATGATGGGTAAAAATGTATCTCTGCAATCTCTGGACTTAAGAGTATAAAGCAGCCAGCCATATGCCTATAGTGTTATTCAGAAGTTGTGTTTGTAATAAATGGCGTAAGTCGAAACGCCTTAAAAAATAATAAATATTTATGAGTGATAAAAATACTTGCTATTATAGTAACCCATTAACTCTCAGATAACTAGAATGTTAATGTGCTGTGTCGTGGAATAATGGAAAATGGGTTATGTTCGTGCGGTCGTAATAATTCTTTATAGTTCTAGACTTGTCGGGCAGTTGGTCAAGTTGGTAACTAGGACACTTGGAATTTTCTCGTTATTATTTCACTAATGTAAATGTAATTATAATATAAATATTTAACCTTTTATTATTTTAATTGTTTCATTATATAATATAATATATTCATCAGGTTTACTTTTTTAACTATATGATCCTGAATTCTGTGAGTTTTGAAGAAATGTTGTATTCGGTCATAAAACATCATCTGACATTTATATTGAATAGAAGTTTTTGTCATGGACGGATTTTTTATGGCCGAGTCCAAAGTTTTTGAAAAAAAATTTTAAAAGGAATAATGATGTTATTAAATTATAGTATGACTCCAGGCTTAAGGTACAAGTACCATGGTGATTAAAACATTGTAATTACTAAACATTTTGAAACTTTTCTTTTGTTTTACAATCAAATGCCTTAAATGTTGGAAATTGACTGTAATTTGTACTTTTAGTCTAATGCTGGATCTACTACACATTGGCCACTTGTCGTAAATACAAAATTTGTACAAATGCTTGGACAACAAAAGAAGCAACGTCGGTTACGTCTCGCTTGTTTTGTTCTTTTGAATTTATTCGGTTTTGAATTACACTCGGTTTCTTCTATTTGCATTATAAAAAGGAACAAAAACAAAGATTGAAAAAAAAAAACCAATGTAGATTGTAGATGATGAAAATTCACTATTCATGTAAATAGTACTAGAAAACCTATAAATTCAACTTTCGTTCTGGAATTTATATCAGAAATATAATATTTCTTATATTCTATTATGTTTCCAACAGAACACTACACCATGACCTTCATGTCCCTTTTGGCCTTGACGTCACACCAACCAAATTCTCAAAATTCCATATAAACCTTTCCAACCATCCTAATTCTTTGGTTCAAACCTTATCTAGTTCCACCCATCCCTACAGCCCATCTAGAAGGTTTAAACGACAGTGGCAAAGAGACTTATTGTAAAATAAAAATGAACAATTGGAGTTCTGGCAATGGTCGGATTCTCCACTCAAGTTGAGTGTTTGCGGCTTTAGTGCACTTGCTCAGCCTCCACTGGCTTAAGACCAGTGATGCGGCGAGAGGGATGCGCTGGGATCTTATGAGCTCTGCTCTACCCCTCACACGTGGGGGATAGAGTGGGGTCAGGGATCCTCAGGTCAATTGTGTAAATATTGTATATAAGAGTGTAAATGTGACTAGAGACTATATTATTATTTTATTTTATTTATTTATTTTTTCATATACATAGTTTGATTATGTTCATTTTGTTTGTATATATTATAAGAGAGATTTTATTTATTTTTATGTTCTTTTTTTTTTTTTTTTTTAATTTATTTTAGTATGAATGTGATCATTCATCACTATTACCTATTGCCCACAATAGTGTGGTAGATTGTAATATCTATCAATTAAATACAGTTTTTGTTTAATGAAAAAAAAAGAGAAAAAATCTATGACTATACTAAAGTAATCGAAAAACCAAGGAAAACATTGTTAATGAAACATTAGATCACATAACTCAAGATTACAACACATTTCCTTATATTCGATGAAATTGTTATCACGGATTTCACACCCTTATGAAGTACATAATAAATCCTCAGCCTCCGAGATCTCTCATTAGCCGACAAAAAATCTGGAGGAATCGTGAACACGGTTTAAGTAGCCATAGATCACTCACGATTTTGTTTATTATCTCGCTATCCTGGCATAACTATCGAAATGGCTCGTGGGGTTCACCTGTGTCGACACGTTGCAACTTTAGTATCGATTGCTCAAATCGAGTTCGTGAACAGGAGCAGGTTTGCCAACCGCAGGGCTAAGACCACGAACTAAGTGCCTAATCATAGAAGCCAATCTAATCTGGCTTAACTATTCCGGAACCTCTGTCCGTTCCAACTTACCTAATACTATCAATAAGTTGGGGAGGCTCATTTGAATATGTGCCAGTGATCTAATCGTGAAGGAACGGTTGTGAAGCACGTTCGGGATCAAGTTAATGGAACCAGAATGACTTGAGGATATTTCTTCAACATGACGTCATAGTGAAAAGATTAAACAGCCCACGATATGGTATCATTTAGGCTGATTAAACCTGTCTTTGTTATACAAAAAATTGGTTAACTTGGGTTTGTCTAAGAGTAACAATAAAAACTGATATACATTACACTTGTGGTTCCTACTAGTTTTTAAAATGATTAATGAATTGTAAAATCTTTTAGAAATGTTATTATGTTATGTTATGTTCATAATATTGCCATGATGAGTTCCCAAAATTCTATTATCTGTTTTATAGTTTACTACTGTTCTGTTGATCTTAATAATATGGATTTCTTATAATAATAGTTCATTTCTTGTTCAGCGCACACTGCCTAATATTTTAGCTTTATTGAAATTAAATTGGTATTTTAATTTTATATTATAATAAATAAATAATATATTTACCAACACATTATTTACATCAATATATTCACTCAAGAGTTTTGTAAAACAAGGGACCTGTTACTGGTCTACAGTTTTGTTAATGAGGTTAATAATTAATACAATTTTCTGTTCTTTCTTTCCATTACATATGCACAGTTAAGATAAGTAACATTTATCATATTACACTAACAAAAAAAAAACTATAGCAATTTTTAATCAGTGAATCATAATTTATTATAACAAATAATGAAATTCACTTTCCATATATAATAGGGGTTTTATATTTATAATAGTTTTAACCCTCTTAAATTTCATAAATACCCCGCTTATTCCTGTCGAACAGATCCGTTACTTAGTACTACATCTGGACAAACGACTGACATGGAATCCTCATACAAGACTAAAAAGACAAGAAACTGCTCGTCGATTCCGACTACTACAACATTTACTAGACAAACGGTCCAAACTGCCAATCCATTACAAAAGACTGATCTACATGACTATTATAAGGCCTATCTGGACATACGGAGTTGAGCTTTGTGGCTCCACTAAACCATCAAATTCCTCCCGAATCGAATCCTTACAGTCCAAAATCCTTCGTAAAATCCTTAATGCTCCTTACTTTGTCACAAATCAAGTCATCCATCAGGACCTCAATTTTCCATATGTTGTTGATTTGGCCAGAATCAGATACCATTCCTTCCATGATAAACTTTCCAACCATCCAAATCCACTTGTTTCTAATCTGGCTTCTCCTTCATACCTAATATCCTAATAGGCGTTTGAAATGAAGATGGCCTCGAGATCTTCTCTAGAAATGTTATAGGAGTTCTACCAATGGGTAGATTCTCCACATGTTTGTATCATGTCACTATGTCACCTACAGCAAATTTACTTGTTGTATATATTTTTATACAGTTGTAAATAACAATAAATAAATTATTAAAAATTTCTCAAGTGAGCAGCTCTATTTAAAGTCATGTTAAATGCTAAATGCATAGGAGCTCCTAGCGGACTTTTTTTTATAATTTTTCCTTCCAAAACTTCATATTATTGTTTACTTTTAATTTTTCATTAAAGTAATTTATTACAACATGTCTTAATTAAGTGAAAAGTGAAAGTTGAGTAAAAGTTTGGCTATTGAGTGCCTTGTAGATCTTCTAACTTCTGAGGAAGAGAATCAAGATGAGCTAATTGACAACTATCATCACATTATTATTATTGTCATCCCTTGGTTTATTAGTTTCAAAAACATCCAAAACAATACTAACACACACAAAAAAAAAAAACTACGAGCTAGTAAAACTAAAACAACAAACAAAACGGTGACGAGCCCAGCTGGTAGTTGCTCGTAACTAATCAATACAATCAAGACATACAAAATGAGCTCAGCTGGTCTGATGCGTGGCACCATTCTTCATTTACCAGTCCTATTAACAGAATTTCAACCATGTTAAATATTATATCATTTAAACATGCTAAAATAAGGAAATATTTCTCCATTTAACATGAGATTTTCCATTTAACACGTTTTAACATGTTAAACCAAAGATCATGAATACCCCTAGTATCGTAATTAACAGAAATATCTGGGTTTACTATCATACTTTTTATACATTCAACGTCATTTAATAAATAATTTGATTAAATAACACCAACTTTAGATAAATTAACTTTTAAATGTTGAAACCTCATTGTCGCACGTAGACCAGATTCAACTTTACCGACATTGTGGATTTCTACTAGAGCTTAAAAGTAAATTACAAATGTGAGAATTACAGTATTTAGTTAGAGATAGAGAGAGAAATACTTTATTTATTTATCTATGCTGCCTAAATACATTAGGTTGCTATCTCACACAGCATACTTATCAATCCGTAATCGGACATATATGCATTACTCATAAATGGTATAATCATAAAAAAAAGATATACAATAATAGGATATAATAAACAATTTTTTTTCACCCCTACAGTTTCCTTTTACAATCCATTTCGGTCTGTACAACCAATACACATGTTTCATTTATTCCTATTTTTCTTTCTCATTTCTGCTCAATTATTCAATTCACCCGATCAACAAATTCGCTCTCCGGAATTCACCCTCCTAGATCCTCTACAGTGACCCGCTAAACAAATTCAATATTAGACGGTAATGTGAGATCAGACCATCATTCATAGTCACAACAGTAGATCAGTCTACCAAGAACAAACAACTAGATACATTTTACGAGAATAAGAATAACACATAGATTAAAAGGAAAATATAATAAAAAAAACCTGTTACAGGAAACACTTGAATGGATAAATAAGTTTAAAAAAAAAAACACAAAAAATACATAGTATTAATAAAATAAAATAATTTAATGAACAAATACGTTAAAACACATATAAGATCGATTAAATAATCGCATTTCTAGGGCATATAATTAGATAGGCTTTATTTGGTTCATGTGCCGTATAATTGTTACTTATGTGGTAGATACACAGTGTAATCTTGGTAATCCAAACTAAATGCTGTGGGGCGGTGTCCAGATAAAAGAAAGTATTAAGAAAAATGGTATGAAAAAATCAACAATATAAATGTACATAATTATTTTTCTTTGTTTAATTTGATATAAAATTTTAAAAAAATATAGAACAATTTTTTTTTTCAAAAGAAAACATAGTTTGAAGTTTTAAAAATTAATCGTTTTTTAATTTGATTGAAGAAGATGGTCGGGAGGAGGGGAGAGGGTGCGGTCAGCAACGAAAAACATAAACAAAAAAAATGTATTTATGCCAACGGTTCAACCTGAGTTTCAGGTCTTCATCAGGGCTATAGAACAAAAGAGATAACTACCATCATTTAGAAAAACATAAAATAGTATACAAACAAATTTGGAATTATACAAAATATTGAATTGAATAATAAATTCATAATTGATAATTGAATAATAAAAAATAATTGATTAATGATCATGGACGGTAGAAGATTGATAACAGTGAAAGATGAAATATAATATTATGTACGTAAGAAGATATGTAAGTAGTGTCTAAAAAACTGAAAAAAAAAAAACGAATTTGAATGAACAAATTGAACAACATGACAGTCAATTACAAAACAAAGAAAAATAGTTAGGTACATTCATATTAGTAACATCTACATCTACACATCTACCATATAAGTAACAATTTTACGGTACGTGAACTTTATTTGGTTCACGTACCGTAAAATTGTTACTATCTAATTATATGGCTTAGGAATGGGATTATTTAATCGATTTTATTCTGTTAATTAAATACTGTAATTCTAACATTTTTAATTTACTTTTAAGCTCCAGTAGAAATCTATAATGTCGGTAAAGTTGAATCTCGGATCCGTGAGATAATGACGTTTCAACATTTAAAATTTAATTTCTCTAAGGTTTTGTTTATTTATGTTGTTCTTTGCTGACCACACCCCTTCCCCCCCACCATTTTCTCCAATCAGTATTCTACTGTCAACTATCGACACCTCATAATCTTTTTTAAAGATGGCTTTTTTTTTTCCTCAGGTGCTATGAGTCTTACATCGCTAGCCACTAGCCGTATTTCGGGCGGCTATATATTTTTTTTTCTACATCTCCAATAATGCTAAGTGGTAATGTAATTTGTTAAAATTATAAGACTGATCATTTATAAATGCAAAAAGTATAACTAAAAAAAAAAATCTTTTGTATGGATTTATTTAAAACGTTATAAAACAAAAGAAAAAGGAATATCCAACAAAATTTGTATTATACATATTTCTAAAATTAATTAATTTAGTTTTACAGAATCAAATGATTCATGCAATAGATATTATTTATTTCTAATTCCAGCAAAATATATTATGAACACTTGTAGGATTTAGATTACCCGATATTGAAACTAAAAATTTTCACGATGATTACAATAACTTGCCTATAGATCGGGAAGTTAAAAATGTCCTTTATACATATGTATTTTTATTTGAAAACGAAAATGTTATTGAAAAAAAAATTTTTTTGAGAAAACTTTTTTTTTACGCCAGTTCTGATTACTAAAGTATTCGAAGTACCGAAGTTCCGATTACCGAGATTGATATTAAGTTATTATCTTTATTTTGATATTGGTAAAATATTTATTTGTTCACTGTTAAAGCCACCTCAAATTGACTGTGTCTTTATGTTGGAAAGCTTTAAAGGAACAAAAACAACAAGCTGGTTAGGTTATAAACATTTATTTGGTTAATTTAACATTAAAAAACGTAAACATAAAATAAACAAAACAAGTAGAATAAAACAATGAATGAAAGTAAGAATAAAAAGCCCTTTTAGACAAAATAGTCTGCTGTCAAAATGTGTAGGTTGCCGCTTCGTAGCTATGAACACCGCTGCAAATCTCAAACTAGTCCAAAGTTGGTGTACTAGCTCATCAACAGTCGAAATGTACAAAAGTCAAGATGGCCACACTGGGTTTGGTTGTTGTAATGAATTATACGGGCCGACTAATTAACAACAACTCATATTCCAGTCAAAGGCCAGAAGGCAGAAAAGGTCTGGTTCCGGACTTAAATTTGATTAACACACTCAAAATGTCCAAACTATTACATTATAAACCCAGACAGGGCTGGTTAGACACAGTCATGGCCACTAATTATTACCAACTGATTTAGAAACGAAGATGGTCGGCCAGTTGCTAGACTACGCCTTAGGGACGATTTTGAACTTTTAGCAAACTGTCACTAATACTTAATTATAACATACAAATATAAATACATATTTTTCTTCTCAAATAACTAAATTCTGATTAAAATGATATAAATAAAAATAAATTTAACTAAATTAAAGTGGCAGCCAATTTGTCTCCACTCCCGCCCTCCATGGTAGCCTTAGTTATATGACTTTTCAGACAATTATAGCGAGTAGGTTGGTCGATGTACGACATGTAACAATCTCAAAAGAGGAGATCATATGACAAAAAAGGCAATCCTTCCCCCCCCCCTCCCCTCCGGACCCGCCCTGCTAAGACCCCCGGAGAGCGACGGTCCTGTATCAGTTTTGAAATAATAGCTTAAAACAGGAAGAGGAAACTTGAAGCTAATTAAATCGAGCAGTATTTACAAAAGGGCCTGAAATCGAAAAACGATATGGTAGGTAATGCCACAAGACAATCCAAGAGTAGTATGCTAGTATACATTTGCATTTCTATTATGCATGTATGTATTGTATAAATTTAATAATAAAGGAGGTTCCGGAAAAAAACAACTAAATTAAACTAACTAAATACTATTTACAAATTATTCACAAATTAATTATAAACTAGCGCAAGCTTTTGACCGGGTATGGCATGCCGGATTGCTTTTCAAGCTCAAATTCATATTATCTCAAACCTTATACCTTATCCTCCGCTTCTATCTCTCAGATCTTTCCTTTCGAGTTCGCAGTGGTTCTGAGTACTCAAATATCTACCCCATCGAGGCAAGACTTCCCCAAGGCAGCGCCCTGGGTCATATCCTCTACATCCTCTTCACTGCTGACATTCCCATCACTCCAGATACGTTCCTGGCAATATTTACCGATGATACAGTAATATTGCCTATCCTATCCTCCCATCCCGATCCTGTAACAGCCTCATCCAATCTCCAAACACACTTCACCCGGATTGAGTGTAACCAATGGCGGATAAAAGTCAATGATTCGAAATGCACCCATGTCACTTTCACTCTCCGCCGCAGCTTCTGTCCACCTGTTACTCTTAATAATATTTCTCTATCCAGATCCGACACAGTGCGATACCTCGGATTCACCTTAGACAAAAGACTCACCTGGAACCAACATACTAGACTTAAAAGATAAGAACTCAACAGATGATTCAGCCAACTATTCCGACTGCTTAGCCGTGGACCTCTCATCTCTCACTAGAAAACAAACTTCTAATTTATAAGACTATACTCCGACCTATCTGGACCTACGGACTTGAACTTTGGGGAACAGCTAAACCGTCGTACTTCATACGTATCAACATCCTCATAACAACAGAACAGTACACCATGACCTTCATATCCCTTTTGTCCTTGACCTCATACCAACCAAATCCTCAAAATTCAATATAAACCTTCCCAACCATCCAAATCCTTTGGTTCAAACCTTATCTAGTTCCACCCATCCCTACAGCGGCGAGTGTGATGCGCTGGGATCTTTTGAGCTCTGCTCTACCCCTCACACGTGGGGGATAGAGTGGGCTCAGGGAGCCTCAGGTCGATTGTGTAAATATTGTATATAAGAGCGTGTGTGACTAGAGATTATAGTTTTTTTTTCATACCCATAGTTTGATTATGTCTATTCTTCTGTTTGTATATATTTTAAGAGAGATTTTTTTTTCCATTCATTTATTTATTTTATTCTTATTTTATTTTGTCTTAGTGTGAATGTGATCGTTCATCATTATTACCTATTGCCCACAACTGTGTGGCAGATTGTGATATCTATCAATAAATAAAAAGTATTTTAAAAAAAATATATATTTATAAAATATGGGTTTAATACTCAGTGTTAGGCCTTCCAGAAGTAACTAGAAGTCGGTTAAAATCAAAGACTTATTATTACGGAAAGCTGGAATACTGGAGTTGGGCGGAACGGATCGTGCTCTCTTCTAATGAATCAGTTCTCTTTGCCTGGGGGTCGTTGAGCAAAGCGACCTTCGCAGAGCAAAGCGCACGAAAACAATGCGCCGGCCATAAAGCGGAGCAGGTAACGAGGAGTGTCGCAAGGGTAATGCCTGCCGAGTCTGGATGAGGAAATATTAGGAAAATGATGGAATGTCGGCTGTTGGGCGTTTCTGTAGTCTTGCTACATCTTAGGCCAAACAATCGCAAGGCAGGCTTTTTATTCGAGACTCATTTTATCCCAAATTATTATATGGGTGAAAATATGTTTCAATGAGTCTCCGAAGTTTGTTGATAATTTATGAGGAAATGGCTCGTTTCTCGAAGACCAAAATAAAACTTGTAAGTTAGCTGAAAACAGTGAATAAAATTTAATCGGAATTCTGCCATAATTCCGGCGAATGATACCGATAGTTCAAGCACATAGTAGTATTCATGATCTTTGATTTAACATGTTAAAGCGTGTTAAATAGAAGAACTTATGTAAATATTTCCTTCTTTTATCATGTTAAAACGATATAACATATAACATGGTTGAGAGTCTATTACTAGGTCTGTTAAATGGAGAATGACGTCAATCAACAGACCAGCTGGGCTCGTCACCGTTTTGTTTTAGTTTTTATAACCGCAAATTTTGATTTATCCTTAGTTATATATTTATCGTTTATAGTTGCCCACGCTCAGCGGAGAAGGGTGAGTTAGGGGAAAATAAAAAAAAAAAAATAATCGAAAAAAGGAAAAAAAAACAAAAAACACAAAACAATAGAGAATAAATTATGTTGACTTAACCTTAACTTAAATGCTTAACCTTAATAACTATGTTTACATTATTATCAGTTAAGTATTGGCGAAAGCACAATGTCAAAAAATAGAAGAAGGAAAAAGATCTAACTCG
>NW_027107648.1:703154-706951 GCF_000696795.3 Halyomorpha halys | reverse complement strand
CCTCCTTCCACCCGTAAATGAACTCCTTGAAGAAGGGATAATTATCTTCTTCTATCAAACTAGGAAGGTCCGACTTGGCGAGGGCGTAAATCCCGGTCTTTCTCGACAGCCTGGCTCGGTGTCCTTCCATGGCAGAGCAATCTATTATTACGTGTTCTGCTGTTTCAGGATGCATTCATATTGATGTTATTTCCTTTTTCAAATTTTAAAAATGCAGACTAATTGCCTTTGTCCCAAATAACCTTTTCTAAAAAATATTTTCTTAGATTTATACTTTTACAAAACACTTTTCTTCCTTCCTTCATTTACATGTGCAACTTAAAACAGAACCTACCTTCTGCCTACCTACTTTAAAAAAAAACCAAAAAAAAAAAACCTATATATGTATGTAACCTTTTGTGTATATGCATATACACCATTAACCTCCCCTACGTATCATACCATTGACGGGCTCTCACAGGGTTCCTATCCAAGACCCATAATTTTCAATTTCTTCACAAATAATTAGCAAAAATTTAAAAAGGTTTTATAGCCCTTTTTGCCAATGATAGAGCGATTACATCATTCATGGCGTTTTGACACAATTATTAATAGGTTGAAAGATGCTTAAAAAAAACATCTAAACACCTTAAAAATGAGGTATTTGTTTTAAATATTGATAAAATAGAAGCTATTATTTTTACTAAACGAGGACCTATACTTCTATCCACCATAGATTTAAAAATAATCCTATCTCTTTTACCAAAACAGTTAAACACTTAGGAGTCACTTTAGACAGCAAACTATTAGTTAACTACCACATCAATCCGAAATTGGACGCAAGGAAAATTTTTATACAAAATGTATCCATACTTTAATAAAAACATCAAAATTAGAAATAAATTGATACAATATAAAGCGGTACAAATCCTCTATTCGTTCCCACAATACCCGTTCCCGGTCTTCAGATTTATACACAAGGGCCCACCGAACCGCTGCTTTCGATCGATCGTTCATTATCCGAGCCTCATCCTTATGGAACTCCATCCCTTCCAACATCCGTCGCTCCAATACCCTCCCTACCTTTGAATCCAGCCTGTTCAATAATTTCTTATCCATTCAGAATCCATAAAATTGAAAATATGTATAAAAACTATATTATATCATTCTTAATTATTTTTACATCGTTTTCTTTTTTCTTTCTTTCTTTATTTATTTTTATTGTTCAACTGATAAAGTGAAGAGTTCAACTTATAATAATTTTTTATAATGACTATTTCTATTTATTTTTATTTTGTTTAAGTATCTCTGAGGCTCCTCAGCCCTCACCTATTGATTACTCTGTATTATTCTAGAGAGACTCGTCCCAGAATAAATAAAATATTATTATTATTATGTGTCCTATCAGTCGCGTGCATAAAAAAATATACAAGGAAAAGATAATTTCAGACTGAAAAAAATAGAGGTATCATCTTCAACCATACAGGCCTTTATGTGAATTCTGAAGTTATAGTAATTCTGTTTTTTTATTTATTTTTTTAAATATCTTTATTGCTATTTACAAATATACATATTATAATACATTTAGTAAATTTGATCTCAGCAATAAGGAAGTGATACAGGCGTGTAGAGAAACTACCCATTGGTACCACTCTAATGACGTTTTTACATTAGCAGGTCTCGTGACCATCTTCTTTTCAGGCGCCTCGAAGGATTGTCAGGAATGTAAGTGAAAGCAAGGGGTTTGGGAGTTTATAATAGAAGGAATGATATCTGGTTCAGGCTAATTTTTATAATTTTTTAAATTTTAATGATGAAATCATTGCCCTGTTTTAACCATTAATTATCTTAAACTCCCTAACCACTCAAACCCCCTAGTTTCTAACTTTGCATCCTCTTCCATTCCTCACAATCCACCGAGGCGCCTGAAAAGAAGGTGGCTACGAGACCAGCTAATGTAAAATGTCGTTAGAGTGCTACCAATGGGTAGTTTTTCTACACGCCTGTAACACTCCAATTTAACTTAGATCAGATTTACTAAATGTATTGTAATGTACAGTTGTAAATAGCAATAAATAAATATTAAAAAAATAATTATCTTATTTCAGCTTATTTGAATAAGTTTTGGAGAAAAATGGTTTATAATTACAGAGGTTTTATGGCACACTAAATTTTGAATCGATTAAATTTACAAGATCTAAACTAAATTAAGATTACATTAGACAGCTGTGAAATTAAAGATAAAAAAAAAATGAAACGCTTCCGTATTTACATTCTGTGGGATTGATAAAGAATAAACATCAAATGTTCTTATGTTTAAGATGTATAAATATCGATTTATTTATTTTATTTTATTTTGAGCTGAGTGGTACTTGAAAAAATAAACTTTTGTTTTGATTGATTAATCGACTCGTATCAATTGTCGATCGATCTCTTCAGACAAAGAGCGCTGAGATTGTTTTCCTTTTTGAAATGTCAGAACCATCTGGAAGGACTGACTTGCATTGTGATAAATTACAGATATTAACGTCATCATCTCCAACAAAGTTGACAAGTGCAATTGTCTCTTATCGTCCCCTTATCAAATTAGTCTTTCAATTGCATAAGTATTGAGTTTTATATTTTTCATTAAAATATGTCAAATATCAAGCGGTTCTTAGTAAATTAATATCAATATTGATGGTGGTGCCGAAGTACCGTGAAGTAATTTGTTAAGACGTAAGAAAAAAAAAGATAAAAACACTTATTCTGGTCTTGCTTTATAATTTAACTATATTGTTGCTGAGCTTTAATAATAGGTATTGAATTAACAATTGTGTCAGAAAATTAACGGTTGACAGAATGGAAAAACAAATTTCTACAGGGGAATTCTACAGCAAATTTAATGATAGCCCCATTGTCAAGGAAATATCAGTCGAATGGCTAAAAGCTGGGAAATTATTTTCCGAAAAAGAAGGGTTTTTGATCGCTATACAAGATCTGGTTATTGCCACTAGGAGCTTGTACTTTCTTATCGGAAAACGAAATCGTAGAGTTTGGTTAACATAATCCAATGAGAACATTTTTACAGTTTCAGTGTTATTATGATTTAATCATTTCTGATAATTATGTCACTTTTGCCTCTGTTAAAGCCACCTCAAATCGACTATGGCTTGGCCACTAATTACTTCATTAATTGGCACTCATATTAAAATCGAAACACAGAAGTGGCCTGGTTCCGAACTGTTATGACGACGAGTACACTCAAAAAATGTCAAATAAAATAATATCAACCAAACGCAGACAGGGCTGCTAATGACGCTATCAGGGCCACTAATTAGTCGGAACTGCCATATCAAAGTCGAAAAACAGAAAAGGTCTGGTTTCGAACTGTAGGGACGACTAAAACACTCAACAAATGTCCAAACTATTAAACTATAAACGCAGACAGGGCTGCTGAGGACGCTATCAGGGCCACTAATTAGCCGGAACTCCTCTAAAAAACTAAGATGGTCGGTCCGTTGCTAGGTGACGCCTCTTAGCAACAATTATCACCCCTAGCAACTGTCTCTGACTCATTATTACACACAAATATAATTACACATTTTTCTTTTCAAATAACTAAATCTAAATAAAACAATAAAAATAAAAATAAATGTAACTAAATTAAATACTAATAAAACTCAAATACTATTTACTATTATTTACAAGGTAATTATATATTATGGCGTTAACAGCCTCATTATTGTTGGCAATGGATTATTATCAGGAATGGAAGAGGATGCAAGGTTAGAAACTAGGGGGTATATGTTTATCTGTGTAAATATATGTTTATATAT
>NW_027107648.1:701523-702319 GCF_000696795.3 Halyomorpha halys | reverse complement strand
GGAGGTTACTGTGTGGTACAATAGTTTCCTCTGCCAAAAGGAATACATTGGTGTGGGATAAATGAGGAAGCATATTACTGGAGTTTACCAAAACTTAAAATTCAAGATTGTAGTAATTTTTTTAAGCTAAAGTTTTAATAAAACTCAAATACTATTTACAAGGTAATTATATATTATGGCGTTAACATCCTCATTATTGTTGGCAATGGATTATTATCAGGAATGGAGGAGGATGCAAGGTTAGAAACTAGGGGTTTTTTTGAAGGAATTAAATCATTTGGAACCATTCAAATCATAATATTGAGCAATGGGTTGGTACCAAAATTAACAGGCATTGACGGTTTAAAATGACCTATTATTATGCTAAGTGGTAGTACAAGAGCCCGAATGAAAAAAAATTAGTCTCACCCACAGTTTTGATTAATTTAATGAAAACAATGTACAATTACTAGTCAAAATTGATGAGTATGCCAACTATAATAATAATAAAATTTTATTTATTCTGGGACGAGTCCCTTTACCACCCCTTCTTTTTTCATTTTCCTTAACCACGTTATTAGTTATGTTCACCATATATTATTATTGTTGTTTTCAAAATATTTTTTTTTTTCTTCTCTTCATTTCTTTTGTTAAACTTTACTTATATTTTGCCTCTTTATCAATTATTATGGTTACATATATTTTCTTTCTCTCAATTTTCTCTTTCTTTCCATATTTCATTTTTATGTTATTAATAAGTAATAGATCATAGTCCACTAATCCTAACTATCTCCATATCCCCAATTCCTGTACTACC
>NW_027107648.1:696129-699298 GCF_000696795.3 Halyomorpha halys | reverse complement strand
TTTTAGTATGTATGAGATCATTTATCAATATTACCTATTGCCCACAACTGTGTGGCAGATTGTAATATCTATCAATAAATAAATCTAATTAACAATTAAAAAAAAAATTAATAAGTAATATATTCATACTTCTTTGCATTATATATCTTCATTTTTATTTTATTTTCTTAATTATGTTATTTTACCAACTTGTTCAATTACCTATGGATACATTTTATTTTCCACTTCTCTCATCACTTAAATTTTATTTATTCCATTCTGTAAAATTATTCACTTTATGTCATTCTGTTTATATTTTCTTTCTTAATTTGTATATTCATCGGTTGTTATCTTGTTCTGTTCTTAGCTCTGATGAAGGCTAGAAACTCTAACCGAAACATTGGCACAATTAAATAAGTTACATAAATTTATTTGTGTTTCATTTTGACAGCACCCCCAACCATCTCCTCCTCGTAATAGTAAGAATAATTATACATTATTTGGATATTACCGATTTAATAACTCACAAAAGTAAATATATGTAGAGTTAATAGAAAAATTAAAAGTTGTTAGGAAATGTAATGAAGAAAATTTGTCAAAAAGCAAATTTCTTTTTCTTCAACGTTGATAAAGCTATTATTTCCACAAGTTCTTCAGTGAAATCCATTTTATTTAATTTGAAAGTTATAAGAGGTAATAGAAAATATTGATCTTAGAGAACAGATAATGGCTGATTGGGCGTGTTACAAGAGTGACGTATCTTTTGTTTACGAAACATTTCTACTAGTCTTCGAATGGTGAACGGGTAGATCCAACAGAATACCTTCCTCACTGATTGGTCGATCTAACCCAAAAGTGATTTTTCAAATCGTACTGGTTGGTATACTCTTCAATAACCGCGTTCAAAGAAATGAACTGAAATTGAAAATTAATTGTTTCGAAATAAACAACATCTGTACAAGCAAAAAACCGACTTTTCAAAGAAAATATCGTTTTAAATCAGGGTCTTTACTGATCTTATTCATATCATCTTATCCTTGGGGACTTACCCCCCCCCCCTAAACTTTGTCTTTCCCTTTCAAGGCTACTAAAAGTACAACCCCGACATATCCGTGTAAATATGAATTTTTTAGGCTGCAGGTTAAATTTGGTGACTTCGTTTATACTGACGACTCTGAGAACCCCTTATAGTACAAGAGCCCAAGAGGAGAAAAAAGGCAGTTATTTCACCCCAATTTTTGATTACTTAATTGAACACTAGGTATATATACTGATGAGTCTGCCAAGTATAGGTAGGGGGAATAAAAATGGCGGCTGATCCTAAACGTTAAAAATAATTATTTTTTTATTCGGAGCTCTATATCTTTACAACTACCAACTACAATAGAAAATCTAAGAGAGCATCATTTAAAGTAGAGTAATTAAATTTCTAAAATGTAAGCCTTGATAGAGCTATTTACGTTAAATAGTTCTCGAGATATAGCTTTTTAAAAAGCAACAATTCATAAAAATGTTGTATTAAAACGTACTGAAAGATCAGTAGTTAGTTAATTTATTTTGAGAAATCTATATCTCAGGTACTATGTGAGTTACAGACGTCTATTAGCACTTAAATTAAATTAAAGTAGTTTATTACGTTTATTTTCGTAGGAGTAGTAGTTTTCATAAACTGCCAAATTTATATTTATATGTGAATATCATAAAAACTACTATCCCTACGAAGATTAGTGCCATAAATTACTTTATAATATGTTAAATTTCCTTTATTTTGAGTGTTGGCAGACATATGTGCGTCTTATGGGTCCAGAGATATATTTTTTTCAAAAATCCAACATTTTATACGAACAACTAGAAATTAACATTTTGTGAGTTTATTCTGTCAAATATTATAAAAACTACTACTCCTGCAAAGATAAACATTATTAAATATTTTATAGTAAATTTAACTGGCTTTAATTTGAGTGCAGACAAACATATGTACGTTCTATGGTTTCTGAAATAATCTTTTTTTATAAATTAAACTTATTGTCCGGACAACTCTAAATCAAGTTATTTGGGTAAATATCAAGAAAACTACTATTCCTACGGAGGTAAAGATCATAAACTACTTTATCGTACATCAAACTAGCTTTAATTTGATTTCTAATAGACATCTGTACGTCGAATGGTTATTGAGATATAAATTTCTCAAAATAAATTAACTAACTACTGATATTTCAGTACATTTTTAAGAAATGTTACTTTTTAAAAGGCTACTTTTGAATGTAAATAGCTCTATTATGACTCATATTTCAGTAAATTTAATCTTCTTTAAATAATGTTCTTTTAGATTTTCTAGTGTTGTTGGTGGTTTTGAACCAGCCGCCATTTTTTATTTCCCGTGCCTATGCTTGGCAGACTCATCAGTTTTGACTAGTAATAATGCATGGTTTTCATTAAAGTAATCAAAAATTGGGGTGAGATAACTTCCTTTTTTCTTCCAGGCTCTGAGAACTCCTTAGGTGTAGGTTCCTGGATTGGGTGTAATGATTAGATGACAGTAACTATTCTCTCTGTCACCGATATGTACTAGCTATACAGTGGAAATGGTTACAATCTACAAGAGCTTAAATGTTTTTCATAAAAAAAAAAAATACAGTTTATCTGTACAGATTCATTGTCAGTCTTACTGAGTTTTAAAAAAAAGTATATAAAAAAAAACCCGCTATATCAAAAGATCAATTATTCATTTAAGCCCGCCAACAGAAACGGTGTTCTTCCCTTGGGTCCCTGGGCACTGCGGAATAGCCGGTATCGACCTGGCTGATCGAGCAGCAAAGGTCGCGTTTCCTAAAGGAATTCCAGATCGCGGAGGGCCTTTCGATGATTTCATTGCCCTCTTTAAGCAGAGAATTAAATTGAAATGGAATTACATACTTAGGCAAATGTTACTGACAGTAAATCAAGGGAAATCAGAAGAGACGCCATCCCTTAGATATCATCCAAATTTAAAATTTTACCTCCACTAAACCATGGAATTCCTCTTGAATCCAATCCTTACTGTCCAAAATCCTTCGTAAAATTCTTAATGTCCCTTAATTTGTCACAAATCAAATCATCCATCAGGACCTCAATGTCCCATATGTTGCCGATTTGGCCAGAACCAGATACCAATCCTTCCATAATAAACTTCCCAACCACCCAAACCAAC
>NW_027107648.1:694872-695964 GCF_000696795.3 Halyomorpha halys | reverse complement strand
AGTTGTAAATAACAATAAATAAATTATTAAAAAAAAAATTACCTCAAGTTCCCAGTTTTCAATAGTTATACATTTTAATTAGGAGATTAAGGCAATAATGTCTAATGAAAATTTTGAAAATTAATGCAATAAACACCTAGAAGTGGTTGATGCCTTAAAATAATATATATATAAAAAAAAAATAAATAAATGAAATCTTGTGCTTGAAACATTTATAACTGCAAATTTTGATTTATTCTTAGTTCTACGTTTATCGTTGCCCACGCTCAGCGGAGAAGGGGGTGAGTTAAAGTCAAATAAAAAAAAAATATAATCGCAAAAGGAAAAAACAAAACAACAACAAAGAATAAATTACTCCTTGGGCGCCACGTTATTTTTTCTTGGAAATAACGAAAACTCCGAAGCATTATGCCCACAATATAACTAAAATATACCCCTATATAAACAATTGTTGAATTATGACCACTGGTGAATACCTTTACATGTAGATAACAGAAAACCTAGGGGTGTTACCTACCCACCTGTTGAATTATCGTAATATTCCGTGAACAACAAAAAATATATATATAAGTAAATTAACAAGTTGAAAGCAGAGAAAGAACAGCAGAACTATATGTGCAAAAGTTGAATAATAAGAAAAAATATGTATATACAGAGAATGAAAAAGGAAAAAAGAGAATTCTTATGAATTAATAAAACAATTAAAACTTATAGGTTGACTTAACCTTAACCTTAATAACTATATTTACATTCTTATCTAAAAGAGTATAAAAGTTAATATAAAATAAAAACAAAATAAAATTTAGTTTAAATTCCATGTAGTCCTCCACTTCTAGTGTTAATGACTGTCCATTGAAGCAAAACACCATAATTTTGAAAAACAAAACATATAAGATAACATTTCTCATATCGTGCTATTTCGATTCAAACAGTAAAGACAGAGGGCCTTTAAACTATCTTCAATTCACATTGAACAATCGTAACGTGTTCCAAAATGAAATTGTCACCTTCACAAAACCAAAACCCACTCGTCAGAACATACGTGTTCCAAAATCAAAACTGTCACCTTCACAAAACCAAAACCCACTCGTC
>NW_027107648.1:691213-692882 GCF_000696795.3 Halyomorpha halys | reverse complement strand
AAATTCACTAACTACTGATCTTTCAGTACGTCCCATACAACATTTTTATGAAATGTTGCTTTTTAAAAAGCTATATCTCGAAAACTATTTAACGTAAATAACTCTATTAGGGCTCATATTTTAGCAAATTTACTCTTATTTAAATGATGTACTCTTAGGTTTTCTTGCGTTGTTCCTACCTTTTGAGACAGAGAGCTCCGAATGAAAAATTAGTTTTTTTTTATCGCTTTGAAACACCCGCCATTTTTTATTCACCCTACCTATACTTGGCAGACTCATCGATTTTGACTATTAATTATACATAGTTTTCATTATAGTAATCAAACATTGGGGTTAGATAACTGCCTTTTTTCTCCTCTTGGGCTCTTGTACTAACTGTCCATCAAAATTTACCCTTTGCTTTTTGCACCGTTTCGGACGTTACCTAGAAATCGACACCATTTTTTTGCGAAAATGTACACCCTCGTACCTGATATTATATAGTAAAAGTTTAGAACCAATTTGGTTAATATGTATTTGTGGACATTGAAGAACACATATCTTATTGGTTGGATAATAACATCATGTCTTAAATTCGTCTTCACTACTGCTTCTATAACGAGACTCACTGGTGTTTAGTTGATTTGCCATTTTTATAAAAAGAAAAAAAAATGATAGTAATAATAATGATTATAAAATGAAAGAAATGGTTTGGGAATTTCTGATGGTCAATACGTTGTGAGTTCTTGTAAATTTCTTTTCTCAGTTTTCAGATTTATTTATTATCTTATCCAGTTTCCTTATATCAATGAACCACACTTGAGTACCTTTGTTACACTTATACTACACATTGCTGAACGGATTAGAGATGTGTCTAGTCTGTCGTGAATACACTTAGCACATTACCTTTCTTCGTAAAACCTGTTGATTTATTTATCGTGCATCTTGATATTTTATCATGTATTGGTCTGCTTTTCGTGCCATTTCAATAGAAAACTACGGGAATAGATGCGTTACTCAAAAAATTGCGGTGGAATAAGTTTATTTTCTGTAATCTCTCAGAGGGGGGGAGGAACCCTGTGGAAAGGGTGGTGGTCTGAATTGGACATCAAAATTCTGCCTATATAGGCAAACCCACGAAATAAAAGGGGTCCTGATCCCCAATTGGTCAGGATCGGTTCAGAGGGAAAAAAGTCTCAACATCATGTTTTGCTTATGTTGAACAATTCAGGATGAGTGAGTACTCTACACCGCACCCAGGTGAATGGACAGAAGTAAAATGAGGTAGAGAAAAGAAGAACCTGACGTCAATTTTCATTGAAAACTTCAATAGTCCTCCATCAGTTATCAGCCAAGTAAAATTGCAACTTCTCTTTCTTATTAGTTTATATTAGACTATTCAAAATCAATAGTCAAAATTAAGTTATAATATTAATATTATTAATTTTGTATTACACATACAAGGATAGAGTTTTATTTCCCTTTTCTATCATGCCTAATTTATTTCAAACCATTATAAATATAGGAAGATTATTGATTGACCGTGTGTGAAGATGAAAGGAATATGGTCCGGGCGCGGTCAAGAAAAACTCAAATAGTAGAAATATACTAATTTAATGAGCCAACGTTTCGCCCCACGTTGCAGGGCTTCTTCAGGGCTATTTTGACGGCAGTCAAAACTAAAAAAATG
>NW_027107648.1:678057-691163 GCF_000696795.3 Halyomorpha halys | reverse complement strand
ACTAAAAAAATGATGGTTTTTTTAGTTTTGACTGCCGTCAAAATAGCCCTGAAGAAGCCCTGCAACGTGGGGCGAAACGTTGGCTCATTAAATTAGTATATTTCTACTATTTGAGTTTTTCTTGACCGCACCCGGACCATATTCCTTTCAACATTATAAATATAGTAACCAGTAACCAGAGAGATCATTTAATCTTGAGGAATAATCCTTATGGTATAGACCTAGTAATAAAATTAAAAATTAATAAAGGATAAGATAGGATTAAAACATTAATCAGGACTGATATATAAAAATATAAAATTCCGTGTTGGTTATTTTTTGTAATAATAATATAAGTATAAGCAATAATAATATAAGTATAAGTAATAATAATATAAGTATAAGTAATAATATGTGAATTAAAGTTTCATATGACTCGACGTTTCATACGATTAATGGTAAAAAAAAAGAAGAAAATTATTATTTCAGGATACCATTGAATAAGCTAGTTTAATGATGCAGTAACATAAAGTAGTTCATGATGCAGTAACGCTTTATTGTAAACCCCACCTTCAGCGAACCCAGTCCAACCCCTTATAATGCCATATGGCAAAGAAAGGGCACCAGTTACGTTGTATATACTTAGAGATATGTTAATGTTGTTATTTATAATAAAGAAGGTAAGAAAAAAAAAAGGGTTTTCATGATATTTACTAAAATAATAATTAAAATAATGATTTTTAGTTGTTCGTACAAAGTTTTTTTTATAATTTATTGTTATTTACAACTGAATAAAAATATATACAAGTAAATTTGCTGTAGGTGATGTAATGACATGTGGAGAATCTAACCATTGACAGAACTCTATAACAAAATTTGATATGAAAAATTCATAATCATGTGCAAATAACATACAAAACTACTACCCCTACAAAGATAAACGTTATAAATTACTTGATAGTAGATTCAAATATCTATAATTTGATTTCTGATTGATATTTTTACCTCCAATGATTCTTGAGATATATAGTTTTCATAAATTAAATACATTGTTCGAACAACTAGAAATCATCATCTTGTTTTGGCAAATGTCATGAAAACTACTACTCCTATGCATATAAATGTCATACATAATCTAATATTACATTAAACTATCTTTAATTTATGTGCTAATAGACATATGTACGGCATATGGTCTCTCAGATAAAGATTCACCACAATAAATCCACTAATTATTGATTTTTCATAATGAGGTGTAGATAGTTGGCCGTAGATTAATGATTGGTAGGCCTACCTCCTACGCCATAACCCCTGAGGATGGCCTGAAACTCAGGTCGAAACGTCGGCATAAAATAAATAAATATGGTTTTGTTTATTTATGTTGTTCTTTACTGACCGCACCCCCCAACAAACTTCTCCAATTATTGATTTTTCAGTATATAATTCATGAAATGTTACTTTATTTTTTTTTTTTTTAATAATTTATTTATTGTTATTTACAACTGTAAACACATATATACAACAAGTAAATTTGCTTTAGGTGACATAGTTACAAGATACAAACATGTGGAAAATCTACCCACTGATAGAACTCCAATAACATTTCTAGAGGAGAAGATCTCGAGGCCATCTTCTTGTTACTTTTTAAAAAACAATTTCTCGAGAGCTATTGAATTCAAATATGTCTATTAGAGCTCATATTTTTAAAAAAATCCCTTAAATTTAAATGATGTTCTATTAGGTTTTCTAGTGTTGTTGGTAGTTTCACCGATATAGAGCTCGGAATGAAAAATAATTGTATTTACCATTTAGAAACAGCCACCATTTTGTATTCCCCCTAACTATTCCTGGCAGATTTATCAATTTTGACTCTAATAATTATACCGAATTTTTATTTAATAAATTAATCTGGATTATCTCTGTAGGAAGTTATATATATAAAAAAATCACTAAGTTAATATTAAATACAAAGCAGGACTTGTAAAAAACAGGGAGGTAACCAAACAGCACACTGCACATGAGATAAGGTCCAAAGAGGTAGTAAGAAATATAGAGGAATGGAATGGCTGTGCTAAGGAGCAGTGAAGATGCACAAATTGTGACATGATTTCTTAGAAGAAATTATGAGGTGAACTAAAATGAATAGAAATGGGCATTGTGTTATGATAGTTTTGTTATTGTTATAAGTTTAAGGTGCATGAATATGGGACAGTGGTCCCGAAACGTTGTACTATGAAGTGATAATTTTAATAAAGAAATTTCATTAAATTGGAAGTCATTTAACCTCAAAAGAAAATTTTTTTAATAAATTAAAAATTGAGGTGGAATAACTCATTTTTTCAACGAGCTCTTGTACTATCAATACAATGTCCTCCTTTTAAAACGGTCCACACAGTAAGGAAAGGCTGTTATTGACTATTGATACCTTAGAATGAAACCCAGCGTATCGTGATCCTCTACTCCTGAAGGACTAAGGATTTGGTCCTGAGTGGAGGAGAACGGAACCGAAAAGAAGTGGAAGGCCGCGTTGGAAGCCTTGGCGGTCTACAAAATGACCTGTTATATGACTGAGTGATCTGGGGACTATTGTGGTCACTGGTTGCCCAACTCCTCCTTCGAGATGAGGTCGCTTGGGTGGGTTGAGGTTGCGACACCACTATGAAGGAATGTAATTAAATGAGACCTAGTGTCATTAAAAGTAATAGCTAGTTATAAAGCAGTCTTATTAACGAGTCAGCGTGCAAAATTCGTTCTATTAATTCCTAATAACATTTTTGTTATATAAAGTTCATTAAAAATAGACTATAGTCCAAATATCCCAGCACTCAATTTCGAACATTTTTTTAAAAAATGAATATAGATGTCAAAAAGCACTGTGACCAAGTTCAATAATTAATTTGTAAATAGTCTCAGTATTTAGTTTAATTTCATTTAAGAATTTAATTTAATTTAGAAGAAACAGATGAAGTATTATAATATTTAAACGTAGGAACAACGATGGATGGGAGTTATGTGGTTGCCGTGGTCTTTCAATCAGCTATCTAGTCAGTGATTGGACATTTCATTTTTGTTATTTATTTATTTTTTTATTGTATCTTTTAATAATCCCCCCTTATTCCTGTTGAACAGATCCGTTACTTAGGACTAAATCTGGACAAACGACTGACATGGAATCCTCATACAAGATTGAAAAGACAGGATACTGCTCGTCGATTCCGACTATTACAACATTTACTAGACAAACGGTCCAATCTTCTAATCCATTACAAAAGACTGATCTACATGACTATTATAAGGCCTATCTGGACATACGGAATTGAGCTATGGGGCTCCACTAAACCATCTAATTCCTCTCGAATCCAATCCTTACAGTCCAAAATCCTTCGTAAAATCCTTAATGCTCCTTACTTTGTCACAAATCAAGTCATCTATCAGGACCTCAATGTTCCATATGTTGCCGATTTGGCCAGAAACAGATACCAATCCTTCCATAATAAACTTCCCAACCAGCCAAACCAACTCGTTTCTAACCTGGCTTCTCCTTCACTATCTAATAATCCTCCTAGGCGTCTGAAAAGAAGATGGCCTCGAGATCTTCTCCTTTAGAAATGTTTTAGGAGTTCTATCAGTGGGTAGATTCTCCACATGTTTGTATCATGTCATAATATCACTTACAGCAAATTTACTTGATGTGTATAAATGTATACAGTTGTAAATTACAATAAATAAATTATTAAAAAAAAAAAAGTTTTATTAATACCAATTCATCCAATATGTCCGATGAGTGCCTTTGTGTTATTTAATTTAATTAAGGTTGGACAATTGGATCTTAATTTGAATTACGTCCTTTATATGTATAGAGGAGGTGTTTTATATTTTTTAGAAGGTTAACCAATGTGTAAAAAAAGTAATCAACTTAGACAAAATTATTTCTACCGCAGTGTTCCAACGCACCACTACGTTCTTGACATTTCGGAGGCTTTTGCTTTGAGATAAGATAGGAGTGAGTGAGCCTTGTGTGACCTATTACTCAGCCTAGTCAGTAAGACCTTCTCAATAGGACATTTACAACTAAAGATGCCACAGGGCTTGATATCCCTTTTAATAATTTTTACTTTACTCCTTGGGCTTTGGTTTCATAAAGATTTCCATATAGCTTTGATTTCCTTTTCGAAGGGTTTGCTCATTTCTGAGTTAAATCAACTTTACCCCGTACCCTGTGCGCGAGTGTTTCTCTTACCGCTTAATCGGCCAGTACTTTCCTGCGACACTTGGAACCTATATAAATGCAACAGACTTACCCAGATTCTGTAGAGTGTTTAACTAAATGGATGCAATTCTTAGGTGCTCCATTTACAATCTAAACCTTTTAACGATCTTAAAGAGTCTGTAATTTTGATCTTATTTTTTTTTAATATACAATATCCAGTATTTTTAACGTTGATTTGAAATTTACTAACCAATTTTTATACAAAATCTTTCTAAATGGTTGTTTAAAAATCGGAATCGAATGATATAACAATATACAAACTACTGTCATTTCTAACTTTTCATTAGCAAGCAACAATTTCTTTGTTGACATGTGCACAGACGAAACGAAATGTGTTTTATCTTTTCGATCTGTTAGCAAAAAGATTTAAAGCATTAAAGGCTTGGAATAAGCTAATTCTAAAATAACCATTGCGATGATGAAACGTTCTTAGCTAGTTGACCTTTCCAGTGGTTAACCGCCTAGGTCAACTCAGTGCGACCAACCGGTTCCCTTACTGTACACAAACCTCAACTGTTAAAGAGGAAACTCATTATATTTTTATCAATGAAGGCTGCTATTAGTTAGTATCATATTTATTTATATTGTATTCTTCTAATTTATTGTGTCCTTTTTTTAATAAATTTTCTTTATGTATTATTTTTTATATACAATTTTTTGGAGTTGCAGTTTTGGAGAATATATATTTATGTATAAAATAATCATAAAGACTTTACTGATTTATATATTGACATTACTGTGAACTAAATGCATGAGTAATTAAAAACAAATATAGAAAGACCAACATCAGAAATAAGTTTTTTTAAAATTTTTTTATTAATTTTTTGTCGATACATATTACAATATACCACACAGTTGTGGGCAATAGGTAATAGTGATGAATGATCTCATACATACTAAAATAAAATGAAATAAATTAAATAGATGAAAAAAAAAACTAAAAAAAAACTAAGAAAAAAAAACTCTCTTAAAATATATACAAACAGAAGAATAAACAAAATGAACATAATCAAACTATATGTATGAAAAATTAATAAATAAAATAACATAATGATGAAATAATATAGTCTCTAGTCACATTTACACTCTAGTATACAATATTTATACAATCGACCTGAGGATCCCTGAGCCCACTCTATCCCCCACGTCACAAATAAGTAAAATTGTAACTAATAAATATCGAAAAACTAAAATTTTCCTTATCAACACTGAGGATAATAAATAAAATGAGAAACAACACACATGCACGCACATTTGATCATTAGATCACAAGTATAAGTAATAAATAATTATACTTGTTACTATAAATACTATAATACGGCTGTTTTAAACAATTTAAAAATTATACATTGTGATATAGGATAATCTAATTTAAGGATCTTTTACTTTAGAAGGAAACGTTTATATTACTTGTGATTTTTCTTTGGTTCTGAAATAGAAATAAAAAATGAATACACCTTCTTCTAATTTTGTTAGTTATAATACGAGCTGAGATGAGCGCTGCATGTCTGTTGGCCGCTGCAATCGACTCTCATTGACCTCACTAACCAGCTAAATTGAAAGGTTGAGGCATTCGCTCTATTCCATGTTAAGTCAATCGAGAGATCGAATAAAGAAATGTCGATTGGTGGAACTGTCATAGATCACGTGTTTTAATTTAAGACAGCTTCAGTTCTCTTAGTCCCGATCTATTGAGCGTAGAGTGCGGTGAGCTATGAAGCAGTTAGCAGTGCTGTTTATTTTAGTCATTTGTCTCTGTTACAACGATGCACTGTTCAGTCCGTATCCAAAAATACGATCTTTCCGAACAGACGGTGATGTAGGAGACCCGCTCTTCCTGACGCCCTACATCGAAGGAGGTAAGATACAAGAAGGACAGGCGGCCGCCGAGGTGAGACTGCCCGGCAGCAACATCACCAGCTACAGTGGCTACCTCACCGTCAACAAGACCTTCAACTCCAACCTCTTCTTCTGGTTCTTCCCTTCTGAGGGGGATCCGAAGAACGCACCGGTAGTCCTTTGGCTGCAGGGAGGACCTGGAGGTTCTTCTCTTTTCGGTCTCTTCTGCGAAAATGGTCCATTCTTCGTAAAAAAATACCAACAATTACATATTCGTAAGTATTATTGGTCACAATTATTCAACGTCATCTATATCGACAACCCGGTTGGTACAGGATTCAGTTTTACTGAGAATGATGCAGGATATGCGACTGATGAAGTAAAGGTAGGAAAAGATCTTTACTCTGCTTTGATTCAATTCTTCCAGTTGTTCCCATACTTGCAAAAGAACGAGTTCTTTGTCAGTGGTGAGTCTTATGCCGGAAAGTACATCCCGGCAATTGGTTACACGATCCACAACAACAACAAAATAAATAGTTTGAAGATCAACTTAAAAGGACTAGCGATCGGTGACGGGTTTACTGATCCGGAGAACATGATGGTTTATGCAGATTATCTTTATCAACTTGGTTTGGTGGATTCTAACATTAAGGAAAAAATAATAAAATTGCAATATGAAATAGTCAAAAACATTCAAAATAAAGAATACGGAAAAGCTATGATGAACTTTAATGGAATTTTAACTTCCATCGACCCCCATATTAATATTTATAACTATATTCAAAACAATAACTTCACCCCAGGAGGGGACTATGATCTCTATTTGCAGTCGGATGCCGTGAGGAAAGCTATACATGTCGGCAGTCGCTCTTACAACGACGGGTCGATTGTGGCAGAGCACCTCATGAACGATTTCATGCAATCCGTCAAGCCATGGGTGGAAACCTTGATCGAGAATTACAGAATATTGTTTTACAACGGCCAGTTGGACATCATCGTGGCATATCCGCTAACAGTCAACTTCTTGGAGAAGTTGGAATGGAGTGGAGCGGAGAAGTACAAGAATGCACGAAGGAAGCAGTGGTTGGTGAAGGGTGACCTGGCAGGATATTCGAAGACTGTTGGAGGATTCTCGGAAGTTCTTGTGCGGGACGCGGGGCACATGGTGCCTCAGGACCAGCCCAAGTGGGCCCTCGACCTCATCACTCGCTTTGTTTACAATAAGAAATTTTGAATATTGTCCTTTTTAGCTAAGGGGCATAAGGGTGATTCTAAAACTAGGAATAATTTTCAAGTCCCATTGAAATAAAATCTTGGTTATAATACTAATTATACGATCTCCATAAATATTTCTATTAGACTGAAACGATAAAGTGACGCCCCTGCAAATTCTAATCTACTTAATCAATTTTAACGAAATCCTCCCAGCTACGTTTGGCTTTAACCCTCGGACCCTTACCGGACGGCTCAGTGTTTATTGATATTTTAGAGATCTGTTCCCATCTTATTTGTCGCTATGTTATAATCTGCACTAATGCTGCACTGTTATAATCAGAAACTTGAAAGTTAGAATTTACAAAACTATCATTCTTCCCACTATTCTTTAAGAGGGTGAAACGTCGCTTCTAACACTAAGGAAAGAACAGCACCTTAAGGTTTTTGAAAATTAAGTATTATGTAAAATATTTAGAAGGCACAACGCTGAGTTAAGGGAACTACACTTGATCATATTTATCAAGTGTATTTCCCTTAACTCAGCGTTGTGCCTTCTAAATATTTTACATAATACTTAATTTTCAAAAACCTTAAGGTGCTGTTCTTTCCTTAGTGTTAGAGGCCACTTTTCACCCCCTTAAAGAACAGTGGGAAGAATGGTAGTTTTGTAAATTCTAACTTTCAAGTTTCTATACAGAAGGCGCTGGCCAAGCCATTTCGATATTGATAAATAACAAGCATTTCCCGTTTTTAATCTCCCTTTTATTTCCTCATTGATTTCTTTTTTTTTTCGTTTACAATAGAACCTAAGTACTTGAACCTATTTACTTGTTCATATGCATTTTCTCTTATATTTTTATAACTGAAATTTCTCCCGTTTCTGCTACTAACCATATATTTTGTTTCATCCGTATTTATCTTGAGATCTATTAATTATATTACATTATAAATATAAAATAATTAGTTGTACTGTTACAACTAAAATTCCAAAAGGTTTATTTGTTAAAATTTTATTATATTTATTTTCAGGAAAATTAATTTTCACTTCTTGATTTCTTTTTTGCTCCTGAACAAGGTTTCGGGCTTTTTTACCCATTATCCAGTTCTACAAATAGAAATATTTCCAATTAACGTATTGCTATAATAAATAAAGTTACTATTTCTCCTTAATAAATGTATTTTTTTACACATTTTGATACAAGTATTATTTAAATACATATATTTAATTTCATTAATTTATTTATATAACAAATCTAAAAAGTTTCTTGAGATTGATCTAAAAAATCTAAGTAATTGTTTATATTGTTTCTTACCATATTATTAATGTGTGGAAATTTGTCATATTACATATTTTATTGCAATGCTTTATTAATGTTTTACTTCTCATTAGAATTTTGATTCCCTCTGCTATGGCTATCTCAACCTTGCAATATTTCTATATTCAAATACATCTTAACATTATTTTTTGATAAAAAAGGTTTTGCTGTATTCAGGTCATAATTGGAGGCTTACATTATTACATAATTACGTTATATTGAAAAAAAAAAATCGTTGTCAGAGACAATGAAAATCTCAACCTAAAAATAGGAAACAAGGAAATTTATAGTGTAAACTTTGTTAACATTTTCACACTTATTTTTTCCATCTAAGCCGGCTAGAAAGGAAAATAATAGTCAGTAAGTTTCAAACTAACCTTATTGTGGCTTGAATTAGTAAATGTTCTCTTAAAAAAACAAACAAAAAAACATTGCAGTTTTTATAATTAATTATAGTTATTAGTGATTTTTTAAAGTTAATTTTATTTTATTTATAATTTTTATCTAAGTAATGTTTATTAACAAAAATATATGATTGCCTGGTGTTTTAATTTGTTGTAAAGGGTAATTTGTTGTATTGACCTTGGGCAGAATAGACTGCATGAAATGTTTTTAAATGATTCAGTTTTAAAATTGTATTAAGGTAAGATAGATTTTAAATAATGTTGGTAATTGTTGAAGATCATATCCATAATAAAACCTGTTTCTAATAGATTCTTCCCAAAGAGGGCAGAATTGGCCGAAACGTTGGACTTAAATAAATTGAATAAATATATGTTTTGAGACTAAAATGGATAAAATTTTATTTAATTAAACAAAGTCAATTTTATTATTATGCATTCATTTTATTTATATTATATGTATTTAATATATTATTATATATTTTACTAATGCTTTACTTTCCATGAACATTTAATTCCCACTGCTATAGATATCCCAACCAAGCAATATTTCTATATTCAAATACATCTTATCTTTTTTATTATAGATCTTTCGGAAAATAAGTTTTTTTCTGTATTCAGATCTTAATTAAAGACTTATATCATTACGTCATTAAAAAAAAATCGTAGTTAGGGACAATAAAAACCTAAAAAAAAAACAAACAAAAAACAGAAAACAAGGAAATTTAATTACTTAAAATTTTCTTAAATGTTAAGCGTGAACTTGAACCAGCCCATGTAACATGTATATCCATATTGAACTTACGATTTGTTTGACAAAGATTGGATAAAAATAATGTAATATATTATTAATTGCTTTATATTGATATTTTGATGATTTTTCAATAAAAAGTAATGATAATTATGATTTTAAGTATTATGTAATTTAATTATGTAATAATACTTAATCACTATTTCATGACGTCTATCGTAGTAGATACTTGGTGGTTTGTATTTGTGAAAACAGTATTCTTTGTAATATAATTTTATTCTATAGGATATAAAAATGTTGGCGATATGAATTGCGTTTTTTTTTTAATCTAGCAAAAATTAAGTACTTATCATGAAGAGAAGATATGTCAATAATGATACACAAATAAGTAAATACTTTTTATTTTTATTTGTACCGACGTTTCGGTCTGAATTTCAGGTCTTAAATGCTAAAAAACATAACAAGATAACAACTTTTATTTTTTAGATTTTCTCCTACACTTTTTTGTTCTTTATTAAATTTATTTCTTTATTTATCTGAGCATTGTCTTATTTTATAATTGGTATCTCTGCAATATTTTATTTTGTCGTCTACTAGTAGTATCATATACTAACTGCTTAATTTATTGTTATGTTATATGATTACAAGATGCATTCTGTAGTGGACTTGGTGACTGCATGCAGACTGGAAGAGATTAAGATTGAAGTTCACGACCCCACTAGCTGCCACTGTTGGACTGTAGGTTCTCATAGCAGCTTCTGTTGGGATAGGTGACCCTAGCCTTCTTCAGATCGTGGGCCTTGGAGTCTGCCCTCTGACCCTCCCATGTTAATGCTCCAGTTCCTATTCCAGATTAACAGTCGCTCTGTAGCTAAAGGTTACTATTACCGCCTGGAATACTTCCAGTGAGCAGAATACTTCCAGAGTAGAATGCATTTTTTTATGTAGTTACCTTTTTCTCAGAAACTATAATAGATATTGAAATATTGTTGGCTCCTTTCTATTCTTTATTTATTGGAGAGTATTTTAAAAGTAAAATAATACTTAAAAATGTATTTTAAATAAAAATAATAAGAGGGAGCGCGGTGTCACCGTGGTATAGCTGGGCAGAAAATTTTTTTCTGTTATACTGTAGCCGTGAGTCAACCCTGTTGGTTCTAGAGCCCTCCTGGGGTCCACCAGCCTCATAAGTTGGATACTTAATATGTTCCTATAAAATTTAAATTTCTAATTTAATGTGACAATTGACAAATTAGGTAATTAGCCAGAATTTGAGAAATGCTTATTAACAAAAATATATGATATTTAGATGTTTTAAAGTCTCATAGGGTAACATGTTGAATTGACCTGGGAAAAATAGCCTGCATGAAGTTGTTAGTATGAAGTAGTATTAGATTATAATGGTATCATACATGCATGTAGAGAAAATAGCCATTGGTAGCACTATAATGACATTTCTATATTATAAGGTCTAGAAGCTATTTTCTTTTTAGGTGCCTTGGAGGATTGTCAAGAATCCGAAGGAGGAAGCAAGGTTTGAAACTAGTGGATTTGGTTGGTTATTATGGATGGATTGATATCTGGTTCGGGCTAGATCGGTAACATCAAGATCTTTATGGATGATTTCCTTCATCAGTGCCAACGTATAATATTTTATACAAAGTATCCTCATCGTTATTTCGATATTAAAAGAGATCATAACTACACATCACTAAAGAAAAATCATTTAAAATTTCTTCAAAACGAATCGGGTTATCAAGTCGAGAGTCAATCATCTAGAGAACTTCAGTCAATCCTTTGGCTTTCTTGAAGAACCCAGCCAGTTTGCCATCATATTTATATAATATATGTTTTATAAGAATAAATATACTATTGTTGTTGTTGATTGTTGCTTAAAGGCGTAAAACCCACTGGTCATCAACGCCTATGGGATGATAAAAGTAAAAAAAAAATAATAAAAAAATAATAATACAATAAATAAATAAAATAAAAAATAGAAAAAAAAAATACTATTCTTACAAACATACATAAATATACTATTCTTACAATAGAATCGACAAAAAACTTGTTCTCGATGTCAAAACGTAAAACGTAGGTGGACATTTTTGATTTTTTATTATTGCAAGCTTTCGGTAATGTAAAAGCAAAAAATGATGAAAAGTTTGATCATAAATTGATACCAAAATTTTCAAAAATAATATATTAAACAAAAAATCTCACAGCAGTTACAAAATAAGCATCTGGGAAATATTTAGTATATTTTATACTTACGTTTGCGATGTTAAGTTATCCTGTAATATTTGTTATGGTTGACCTTATCATATAGTCTGTGTTAAATGTATATAAATATTTTTCACCGAGAAATCATTTTTTTTTTTTTAATAATTTATTTATTGTTATTTACAACTGTATACACATGTATACAACTAGTAAATTTGCTGTAGGTAACATAGTGATACAAACATGTGGAGAATCTAACCACTGATAGAACTCCAATAACATTTCTAGAGGAGAAGATCTCGAGGCCATCTTCTTTTCAGACGTGAAGGAGGATTATTAGGTAATGAAGGAGAAGCCAGGTTAGAAACAAGTGGATTTGGGTGGTTGAGAAGTTTATCGTGGAAGGAATGGTATCTGGTTCGGACGAAATCTGCAACATATGGAACATTGAGGTCCTGATGGATGACTTGATTTGTGACAAAGTAAGGAGCATTAAGGATTTTACTAATTATTTTGGACTGTAAGGATTGGATTCGACGGTTTAGTGGAGCCCCACAGCTCAATTCCGTATGTCCAGTTAGGCCTTATAATAGTCATGTACATCGGTCTTTTGTAATGGATTGGAAGATTGGACCGTTTGTCTAGTAAATGTTGTAATAGTCGAAATCGACGAGCAGTTTCCACTCTTTTCAGTCTTCCAGAATTCCATGTCAGTCCTTTGTCGAGATGTAGTCCTAAGTAACGGATCTGTTCGACAGGAATAAGTGGGGTATTATTAAAGGATGTTGTAGGGCATGAGGTCATGGGTTTACGATGAAGGGTAAATGTGATTTTGTGGGATTTATTGGAATTTATTTTAATCCTCCAGTTTTGGCACCAATCTTCAAGGGTGGTGATGTGGGATTGGAGGGTTTAGGATACAATCTAAGGATCATTGTTCACGGAAAATAGACATGTGTCATCGGCATACGTGGTGAGGATAGTGTTAAGATGGGTTGGGATGTCAGCTGTTAAAACTGTATAAAGGATAGGACCAAGGACACTACCCTGAGGTACACCAGCAGACTGACGGAATAGGGATGAATAAGCGCCGTTGTAATTTACTTGAAATAATC
>NW_027107648.1:671083-677717 GCF_000696795.3 Halyomorpha halys | reverse complement strand
ACAGATTATTTCAAGTAAATTACAACGGCGCTTATTCATCCCTATTCCGTCAGTCTGCTGGTGTACCTTATTTTATTATTACTCTAGATCACATAGTGTTACACTAAAATCTTTTAAAATTTATTGTAAACGAATCGAGTAATCAAGTCGAGAGCCCATTTCGGCTGATCCTGAGGGACCATGTGTCCTGCGTCCCTGACCAGAACTTCAGTCAGTCCTTTGGCCTTCTTGGAGAACCCAGCCAGTTCGCCATCAACCATCCATTCCTTCCTCGCTGCACTCCTGTAGTCCTCAGAGCCGGACCAATTTAGCTTGGGCAAGAAGTTCATTGTCAGTGGGTATGCACAAATTATATCCACTTGCCCACTAAAGAACATTACTCTGTAATGTTCTAATAAAACTTCGACCCAGGGTTTAACCGATTGCATGAAATCATTGTTTAGATGGGTCGATACCTTGTGACCGTCATTGTATGTTAGACTACCGACGTGTATACTTCTCCTTACAACGTCTGTCTGCAGGTAGTTACTATAATCGCCTTGTGGACTAACGGAGTTGCTTTGAAGATAGTTATAAACATTTATTTGGCCGCTTAACGCTCCTAAAATTCCACTCCAGGTGCCCATAGCCTCTTTATACTGATGTTGCTTGATTTGTTCCACTGTTTTCTCTTCTTCCTTCTTTAATTCATCCCTGGTATTAGAATCTACTAACCCAAGCTGATAAAGATATTCTGAATATACCATCATGTTCTCCGGATCAGTAAACCCGTCACCGATCGCTAGTCCTTTCAAATTGATCTTCTGTTTATTTATTTTGTTGTTGTTGTGGATCGTGTAACCGATTGCAGGGATGTACTTCCCAGCATACGACTCACCACTGACGAAGAACTCATTCTTTTGCAAGTATGGGAACAACTGGAGGAATTGGATCAAGGCAGAGTAAAGATCTTTTCCTACCTTTACTTCATCAGTCGCATATCCTGCATCATTCTCAGTAAAACTGAATCCTGTACCAACCGGGTTGTCGATATAGATGACGTTGAATAGTTGTGACCAATAATATCTGCGTTCTGATAACGTTAGATTTTTGTTGACGACGAATGGCCCGTTTTCACAGAAGAGTCCGAAAAGAGAAGAACCTCCAGGTCCTCCCTGCAGCCAAAGGACTACCGGTGCGTTCTTCGGATCCCCCTCAGAAGGGAAGAACCAGAAGAAGAGATTTGAGTTGAAGGTCTTGTTGACGGTGAGGTAGCCACTGTAGCTGGTGACGTTGCTGCCAGGCAGTCGGACTTCAGCTGCTGCTTGTCCTTCTTGTATCTTACCTCCTTCGATGTAGGGAGTCAGGAAGAGCGGATCTCCTGCGTCTCCTCTCGATGGGATGGATCGAATACGCGGATACGGATTAAGAAATGCAAAATATCCGGTTATAAAAGTTAAAAAAATAAATAAAACTAACTGATTCATTTCTTAGACAATAGGAAAATGTTAATTTAGACAGTCCCTTACTTTATATTTATATATTTACATGATAAGATGTTACTGACACGACATTTATTAATTTTATCTCTTTTAAGAATACTTTACGTTACAGTTAATGTCTTATTTTATTAGGCTCTCATGCAATTTCCTTGTTCACATTGAAGGTTACTTGATAAAAAACCATATAAAATCTAAAATATTTTATTCAAACAGAGTAGTCACTTTTTTCCTCTTAACACTTTCCCAACAATTTACCAGATATTTCATTTAAAAAAAAAAAATTAATTTTGGGTAAATGTTATGCTAGAAAATATATATACGTTTTTACTAGAACATTACTTAAAAAAAAAAAATCAATCATAGTTTTTTAAATTACTAAAACGGGAACAGTTTTATTGATACAAGTCTGAAGTTAATTTTCGATAATTAAGCATCCACATACACACAGTGTAGTTACATTTAGACTATATACGATCGTAACTATTAAACCTGGGTAACTCTATTAGGGGTCATGTTTTAGCAAATTAACTCTTCTTTAAATGATGACCTCTTAGGTTTTATAGTGTTGTTGGTAGTTTTAAAGATAAGGAGCCCAAAATGAAAAACATTTTTTTTAATATTTAGAAAAAACCGCCATTTTTATTTCCCCTACCTATTCTTGGTAGACTTATCAATTTTGACGAGTAATTATACATAGTTTTCATTAAAGTAATAAAAAATTAGGGCAAAATAACTGCCTTTATTCTCCTCTTGGGATCTTGTACTATTATCTTCGAACCCCAAATATGGACCATAAATAGATACTCAACTTATCCAGAATAGATAGAGATGAAACTCATTAAAAGTCGAGAATATATCTTGTAGCTGGCAGGCAACTGACCTTTATACTATCAATCATTAATATTGTATAACATGTAATGGATTATTTTATATTTTGTCTGAGTACCCTGTCTTATAAATAATAATTGTTTACTCTTCATTGAAGTTTCCAATTAGTTTAAAAAAATAAATTAAATAAAGTTGTGAAATCCACTTTAAAACCTTTCTCAATGACTCCCCGAAAGACAGGATCACTTAGCATACTCCTGATTGTTACAGCTCTACAACAACTTGTGTAATAACAGTCAGATTTATTTCATTGTATGTATTAGGCCTTCTTTTTTATTTCGTATTATATTATTTTTTGTCAATAATAGCATAAAAATCGATAGCTTTGAAAATTTGATTAAGATTCTGTAGTTTAAAATTATGGAGGAGATGGTCAAAAGAAAAGAAAAATAGTTAACAACTATTTATTTTCCGACGTTTCGCCCCAACTTGTAGGGCTTCGTCTGGGCTAATGAGATACAAAAAAAAACTAAGTACATTTTGACATAGTTAGATAATAAGATACAAGGGACGTATAAGTACTCGAATAAAAAAAGGCGGCTGTTTCAAAACATTAAAAAATATAATTTCTCATTTTGAGCTCTGTATCTTTAAAACTACCAACAATATTATAAAACCTAAAAGAGCATCATTTAAAGTAGAGTGAATTTTCTAAAATATGACCACTAATAGAGCTATTTACGTTCTGAGATATAGCTTTTTATAAAGCAACATTTCATAAAAAATATACTGAAAAATCAGTTACATATCGCACTAGTATTTCTAAAGTGACACAACTCAAAAATCGGTGTTTTTGAGTTATGACTATGAAAGAAATTGGTAAATATATCTTTATGAATCATCAAAACTGTATAAACCTAGCTATTCCCCCTCCATAGGCAAGAGTGTCACATTTCCAGAAATGTAAGTTTTAGACTTATGTCACTTTAGAAATACTAGTGCGATATGTTAGTTAATTTATTTTGAGAAATCTATATCTCTGAAACAAGAATAATACGTACAGATGTCTGCTAGCACTCAAATTAATGCCAGTTAAACGTTCTATAGAGTTGTTTGTGACACTTATCTTCGTAGAGGTAGTAGTTTTTATGATATTCACAACATCATAAACTACTTTATAGCTCATTAAACTAGCTTTAATTTGAGTGCTAATAGACATCTGTACGTCAAATGGTTTTTAAGATATAAATTGTTCACAATAAATTCACTAACTACTGATCTTTTAGTACGTCACATACAACATTTTTATGAAATGTTGCTTTTTAAAAAGTTATATCTCGGAAACTATTTAACGTAATTAAATCTTATTAGGGCTCATATTTTAGCAACTTTACTCGTCTTTAAATGACGTTCTCTTAGGTTTTCTAGTGTTGTTCCTACTTTTTAAGATATAGAGCTCCGAATGAAAAATTACTTTTTTTTATCGTTTTGAAACAGCCGCCACTTCGCCAATACTTAACTGGTACCGAAACCCGGGAACATTAGATACCGTATTAATTTTCAGTCTAAAAGAAATTTTTTTTTCATTATTCTCTTTGAATTATGACCAATAACGGATTAGTGAGAAGAGCAGTTCTGAGTCTAGAGAATATGTACCAAAATAACCAACCTCAAGCTGCAGTCAACCAAACTTTAGCAGCTGGCAACCCACCTCCGCAGGAGATTCAACCATTACCAGAAGTCTCTTTAGCGCAATTTCATGCCACGATGTTAGAATGGATTAAGGTCCGTACGGCAACTAGGGCGAAAAAGTCGGAGGATCTACTAGACAGCGAGGATGCAAAAGCACTGAAAGCAGCGGTAGTCTGCCGTCTAAAATGAAAGCCTTCCTATCCTATATCAGATTCAGACAGATGAAGAGACCTCCTGGAAGGTCATCAAAGAAAGATTAAAGAAGGCATTCGGAGGAGGACGGTGGACCCAAGAGGAGGATATATTCATGATGATCAGAGAAGCGAAAAAACCGAGACAGTCTAACAGACAGTATGCCGCAGATCTCCTGGCACGCTATAACAGAATTCAAGATAAACTCAGCGAGATGATGGAGACAATCCAAGTACACGGTAGAATGCAATTCCTATCCATGGTACTGAAGATTCAGTTGGCAAAAGAACTGGGGAAGAAAGAGGAAATGCTGAGAGACCGTTCGTTTGTGCATAGCAAAGGAAAATGGAAGATTAAGATAGGAGGTAAAAACCTACAAATGTCGTCAACAACAGAGGAATGAGGGTGCACAGATTGGGGCAATCAATCCAGCTGAGGACTGGAGACAGCGACTCAAGAGGGAATACCAGGATATTGTTTTTACAGAAGGGGATATCCTCGGAGCGACCGGGAAGAATTGTCCATGAGATCCCACTGAACCAGGAGAGGGTAACATATGTAAAGGAAAGGACATACCCACAGGCACTATGTCACCACATTCGGGAGGAACTCGAAAGTTTAAAACGACAGGGAATTATTATTGATTGTACAACCCCATACAATAGTCCATTATGGGCGGTTAAAAAGAGGAATGGGCCAGGTGAAAATACTGAAAAGTATAGAGTGGTGATAGATTACAGGAAGCTGAACGAGAATACCGACGAAAAGTATCCAATCCCCAGATTTGAAGATATTTTAGACAGGCTGGGCGGGGCGACGGTATTCAGCACACTGGACTTGAAGGCTGGGTATCATCAAATTAAAATGTACCCTAATGATCATATTAGATGGCGTTCACTTTTCAAAGGGGCCACTATGAGTTTACAAGGATGCCGTTTGGCCCCAAAATGCCCCATAACCTTTCTGCGCCCGATGGACGAGTTTCTGAGAGGAATTGACGAATCCGTTTGTCAGGTTTACATGGATGACCTCCTTGTGTTCAGTAAGAACGAGATTGGACACGTGTTCCAGAGAATAAGACATTTTGAGCTCAAATTGTCGGGGGAAAAGTCGGCGCTGGGGCAGGAACAAATAAAATATCTGGGTCACACAATTTCTAAGGAGGGAGTTAAACCAGACCCGGATAAAGTTTCAGCAATCCAGAAAATAGCAGTAGAATAATAATAGAAGGCTCCTGGTTACCTAAACTTTGTTATAAAATAATAATTTAAAAAATTGAAATATCAAAGGTATAAATACAAACATGTAGGAAAATAAAATAGATAACATGGGCTTTGATGACCATTGAGTTTTACGTCCTAAAGCCCTTGCGAATGACCGTTGAGTTTTTCGGAATATATTTATGATTGAAATAGCTTATTATCATTCAATAACCAGCTATTGTCGCAAAAGTATTGATATTACGAACTGTAATCTATTCAAAACAATAATTCATTAGTGCATATTATAATCTTGTACAATTATATCACTTTTGTCATAAATAACTATGTCATTTTTTTCAAATCGTTTGACTATATTTAAATGATCTATTGGCAATTTATCTTCTGACAGATTATTTTTTATTTTAAAAGAAAATTTATTTCCAACTTTATGTTGTGGAATGATGCATATCTTTCAAGATTTCAATAACACGTTTATCTGAGTAAAATGATATTTGTTTGCTATCCTTTCAAAGGTACAAAGTTCTCTCTCTCTTAACAGAAAAAGTGACTTTGAAGAGCCATAAAGAATAAAAAAATTCAAATTTTTTTAAATGGACAAAAACATTCTTCAAAACGGTGTACAAGAGCCACTAACAATAAATAAATAAAAACCTTTTTAGAAATATTAAAAGAAAAAAAAAATTCAAAAAGGTTTACAAAAGCCAATACCAGTGAATAAAAAAAAATTCAAAAAAAGAATAAAAAAACAAATCACTTTGAAAAGCGGCAAATTGAAAAAAAGGCTTCAGTGGTGAATCAATTCACATTAACCGCGGAAAATAAAAATAAAAATAAAACAAGCATAAGAATAAAAATAAAATATGTAAAGTAAAATAAAATAAGAATAAAAACTTTTTTAGAAATACTAAAACAGTCTTCAAAACGGTTCAAAAGAGCTACTAAGAATAAATAAATAAGAAATAACAAAGAAAACGAAAAAAAAAGATTCACAAAAGCCACTACCAATGAATAAATAAAAGATATTAAAAAAAAAAGATAGCAAAATGGACTTTTATTATTATTGGTTTGATCGAGTCTGGCACCCGGGACTGCTTTACAAACTCCGTAAATTCTTACATCCTACATATTTTCTCATCATCCGTTCCTTTCTCACTAATAGATTATTCCAAGTAAACCACAATGGTTCCTATTCATCCCTCTATTTTCAATCCGCTGGTG